>NC_135331.1:140536389-140836389 GCF_023851605.1 Tamandua tetradactyla | reverse complement strand
GATTAACACTCTCTGGTTTTGAAACTTACTAAAAGCCACAGTGGTCAAAACAGGATGGTACTGGTGCAAAGACAGACGTATAGACCAATAGAATTGAATTGAGAGTGCAGAAATAGACCACCAAATCTATGGTCAACTGATCTTCGACAAGGCCCCCGAATCCACTGAACTGGGATAAAATAGTCTTTTCAATAAATGGGCATGGGAGAACTGGATATCAAAAGCCAGAAGGATGAAAGGGGGCCCTTACTTGACATGCTATACAAAACTAACTCAAAGTGGATCAAACACCTAAATATGATAACCAGTACCATAAAGCTCCTAGAAGAAAATATAGGGAAACATCTTCAAGACCTGGTAATTCCTAAACTTTACACCCAGAGCACAAGAAACAAAAGAAAAAAAATAGATAAATGGGAACTCCTTAAAATTAAATGCTTTTGTGCCTCAAAAGACTTTGCCAAAAAGGTGACGAGACAGCCAACTCAATGGGAGAAAATATTTGGAAATCACACATTGGATAAAGGTTTGATAATCCTGTATACTAAAAAAAATCATACAACTCAACAACAAAAGAACAAACACAATTATAAAATGGGCTAAAGAAATGAATAGACATTTTTCTGAAAAGCAGATACAGATGGCTAAAAAGCACATGAAGAGATGCTCATTCTCATTAGCTATAAGGGAAATACAGCAGAACAAGACTACAATGAGATACCACCTCACATCTATAAGAAAGGCTGCTATTAAACAGGAAACTACAAATGTTGGGGAAGATGAGGAGAAACTGGGACACTTATGTACTGCTGGTGGGAATGTATAATGGTACAGCCACTATGGAACACAGTCTGGCAGTTCCTCAGAAAACTAAATATTGAGTTGCCCTATGACCTGGCAATAGCACTTCTCAGTATAAGAAGAAGTTCCCAGAAGAAAAGAAAGCAGTGACAAAAACAGAGTTCACACACCAATGTTCATAGTAGCACTATTCACAATTGCCAAAAGATGGAAACAATCCAAGTGTACATTAACAGACGAGTAGATTAACAAAATGTGGTATACACATATGATGGAATATTATATAGCAGTAAGACAAAATGATGTCCTGAACCACATCACAGGTTGGACGAGCCTTGAGGATATAATGCTGAGTGAAATAAGCCAGACACAAAAGGAGAGATACTGCATGATTCCACTTTTATGACCATGGTAAGGTAAAGTCAGAGGTTTATAATACAGAATTATAGGGGACCTAGAGACACACAGAAGGTTGAGATGGGTGAACGGTTAGCTAATGAGGTTGAACTCCAAGATGAGGGAATAGATAGAAGTGAAGGTGGTTCTCTAGTGGGTCTATAAGTAAAATTACTATATTGAAGGTGATTGAAAGGGGTTGTATAGATTCATGTGTCCCATCAATTAACACTACAGACATAAATAAGTTTTTTGCATGAACCACTAAAATAGTATGAATCTTATACAAAGAGTGTATAAATTTGGGATATAGGAGGAAAAATGCTATTGTATGCTATGGGCTATGTTTAACAGGAAAAGATCAACAGTACTGCAGCAATACCAAGGGTATACAATGTGGGGAGAGACAAGTTAGGGGGAGGTTTGGATTTTCTATTTAGTGAGGGTGTGTAAACTGGCGATCTTCCTCTTAGGACCAATGAAATTATTTAAAATTCAGAGTACTGAACTGTTGACTCTGGATGTTATACATGAGGCCCAGTAGATGGAGGTGGCTGAAAGATGCAATGATTAAGAAGTAGATTGGGGAATGATGGCATATACATAGGTTCGAACATTGTGCTGCTACAAAAAGGAAAGAAGCTGTGAGGCATGCAATGATGTGAATGAACATGTGGGACATTTGGTGAGGCAAAATAAGCCAGAAATAAAAGAGCAAATGTTATATGATCTCATTTAGAAAATACTTATAAGAAAACTGGGGCTAGATTATAAGCTCTTATAGCAGTGGCATTTAGTCTGGAATGGTAATTATTATTTCTGGATACTGAGGGGCTGTTTTATATATGTATAACCTGGTATGTAGAGATGAGAATGAAGCCGATTGGAATGGGGTTAAGGTAATTCAACATACAGGTGTAAGGAAGACATTGTCTATAATTTAGAACTTCACCTCCTCTTTGAGACCAAAGGAAGAGAATTTATTTTGTCCAGAACCTAAATTTTCTGTAGCACATAATCTCATTCAACCTGTCTGGATAGATCATTTCAACAATACAGACACAGGGGGCTCAGAATAAGAATGGGAGCCTTTAATCCTGTATTGCTTAATGTAATACCTGGATATATTCCAGAGTATATTAAGCATATAATCAAAAAGGTATTGTCAAAGTCCCTTGAGGGATGGGAGAAACAATATGGAACTAGTAAACTTTACCACTGGAGAAACTCCTGATACTGTGTCAAATATTAAGGACACCCAAATTAATAGGTCAAGCCCTTGAGCCTGTGGCTTGCTCTTGTGAAGCTTATACACATAGCAGAGAAGCTTAGCCAACTTATAGGTATACCTAAGAATCACCTCCGGAGGACCTTTTGGTTGCTCAGATGTGGCCTTGCTCTCTCTAAGCCCAACTCTGCAAATGAAACCACTGCCCTCCCCGCTACATGGGACATGGCAACCAGGGGTGAAAATCTCCCTGGCAGCATGGGAGATGACTCCCAGGGATGAGCCTGGCCCTGGCACCATGGGATCAACAATGCCATCCTAACCAAAAGGGGGAAAAGAAGTATAACAAATAAGGTAACTCAATGGCTGAGAGAGTTCAAATAGAGTTGAGAGGTCACTTTTATGCAAGCTTCAGTTAGACGTTGCTACCTATCATAACTTGCCAACCTCCAACCAAAACCATCCCTGCCAATTGTAATGAATATCTAGGGCATTATACAAGATTCTACAAAGGTTCCATGCACTAAGGTAACTTTCCAGAAACTCACAACCTCCAGATGGGTCCCAGGACCAGATAAGTCCTGAAATGCAGAGGGGCCAGCCTCTCTAGATCATCAACTATTTCCATCTCCCCAGTCCATATTATCAAAAAGTTAGAAAGGGCATAACCCAAATACTCCTAAAGAGTGGGAGGATGATCAAAAGTGATGGTGGAGTTATACAGAAAAGGTAGGGTTTAGCAAATGGGTATGAGTGCTGAATCATTACATTGATATTTCTTGTAGTCTTGCACCTTAGAGCAGCTAGCAATAAAAACCTAGCACTGTAGAACTGTAACTCATACCAAACTCTGAAATCTGTTCTACAACTAATTACTGCGATGTACTTTGAAGTTTATTGCTTTTGTGTATATGCTATTTTTCACAAAAAAAGAAAAAGAAAGAGGAGGAGTATAACAGAGAAGACAGAATTTAATAAATGTGTATGAGTGCTGAATCATTATATTGATATTTCTTTCCATCTCCAATATCTTTGAGCAGCTAAAAGAAAAAACAAAAAATCATGCAACTGTAACCCTTACCATACTTTAGAATCTGTTCTATAACTACTTGTTAGAATGTACTTGGAGGGCGGTTCAACAGTATCTCACCTGCCATGCTGGAGACCTGGGTTCAATTTCCGGAGCCTGCCCATGCCAGAATAAATAAATAATGTACTTGGAAATTTATTGCTTTTCTGCATATATCTTATATTTCACAATAAAAAATATTAAAAAAAAAAGATCTTAGCTACCTTATATTAAATACACATTCACTGAGAAGCCCAGTGGAAATAGGATAAGCTTGCCAAGGAACCAAAATGAAAAAGGCATGTTCCCTGCCCTCAAGAAGGTCACAGTTCATTGGAGAAAACAGTCTACTCCGAAATATACTTTTGACTTTGGACACTGCTAACATATCTATCAAGAGAAGCCTTCTTAGTCAGTGGGAAATTGGATTAGGTGGCCATAAAGATGGTCTCCTTCAACACTGAAGAATTTATCACCCCATTTGTTTAAAAAAGTAGTATACTGCAGTCTACGAAGCAAGCATCGCTATACTTCTAAAATAGCGATGTCAACAAAACAGAAGATAATGTAGTTTCTAGCCTTTTTTTCTAAAAAATTATTTTACTTTAAAACATCATTAGCCTTCACTGTAATTTTAATATTTTAGCTTTAGTTTTAAAAAAGTAAAAATTTAAATAGAAACTAAAAACCTTTTGAAGTTGAGATAAGTTAACTAGATGAGCATTTTCCTGTATGAATTAAAATCCAAAAAAATACCTAAATTTAATGAAATTCATTTCTGGTATATTACATCCCAGCAACTAGCAAACTAGAACACATAGTAATTAGCTAGATTCACCAACTCTTCTTCTCCTAGAGGAATAATAATGACACTAACAGTATTAAGTGTTAATTTTGCATTGGGTATTTTGCTTTCTGGGGACTATTTGTCAAAATGTATCAAGTAGCCTTAGAACACTGACCTAGTGATTCTGCTGATAAGTTTTTTTATCCTAATCACTTAGTTAAATAATAGGGGATTGGTTAAATAAGTTATGGTAAGCTCATGACTGAGTACAATGCAGCTATTAAAAATGATAGTATAGCTCAGGATTTTCAACTTCAGTCCTACTGACATTTTGGGCTAGATAATTCTTTGCTGTGGGGGACTGCATTATACACTGTGGAACATTTAAATACATCATGGAGAGAAAAGACTTTTAAATGCTTTTATTTATTAGGGTCAATCTTTCACATTGTAAAATTTACAATAACATAGCAAGATAGAAAATAAACTAGAAAATGTTAGGTACGATCATATCAGTGAAGGAAAAAAACCCCAGAATTTTATGGAAGCCACACTTTAAAAATCATCTAGAAACTCAGTAGTGGCTATATTTAATAAAATATTTTCAAGTACCATTTTTCAGCTAGATGAAGGTGGATTTCAAATATCATAGCCACTGCCATTGATTTTTCATTACCCAACTGTTAGTCTTAGATTATCTATGTTCTGGCCTGTCCTTTTTGTCTAGCTGCCTGGTTTTTTTTGTTTGTTGTTTTTTTGTTTTTGGTGCATGGGCCCAGAATCGAACCCAGGTCTCCAGCAAGGCAGGTAGGCTTCTTACCACAGAATCACTTGTGTATCCTACTGCCTGGCTTTGATTGTTATTATTTACTAACTTTCACCCAGTTGCAGTGAATGAAGGGAGATCTAAAACTATAATGAGGCAAACATTCCTTATAAACTACTATACATTATTTTACAAAGCTTTGGTGGAAGAAGAGGTTGAACCTAATGTCCTAAATAAGATTGTGGCACCAGAGTGAATTTATCCATGTTTCCAATCATTAGCAGAGATCAATGAGAATTGACTGTAGCTTACTTTTGTATTCAAAGCTAGTACTATGCATATCCTTGGCTTCCAACCATCTGCATGAAGATCAAAACTTTATTTTTTCAGGCTGTAACAGATTATTGAAGTATAAGTTCATACGAAAGAAAAGAATTAAAAGATAATCAACTGCTTTTTATGAGAAGATCTTTATTTTATGGGGTTGAACATTCTATTTCTGACCACATTCTGACTTACCTTATTCCTTGTTCTGTAAATGGCATTGGTCCACAAATGCAGATGAGGACTCTGGATTCGTCTAAACTTTTTTTCAAAAATTCAGAAAGAAGAGCTGAGGAAATGTGCCCTTGTTTGCCATTCCATTCAGAACTAGGCGCTGAGAGAACAAATTCAACATCAAATCTAGAGAAAAGAAACATTTTTTAAAATATCTATTATTAAAAAATTCTTAATACCTCAAAGTTTCCTAAAATATATATTTGTTTTCTTTAGAGAACAAGTTGATATATAAAAATTTATACATTTGTTAAGGCACTGAAATAGATTATAAACAAAGATTTAATAACATAAGGTCTAAATCCATCTTTACGAAGGATTAGCTTTTGCTATAGTCAAAGAAAGTAAATTGACCAATTTAATGACCATTCGAAAGTTCAAAGAATTCCACATTTCTGTTAACAATTTGCTCATACAAATCACAGTTAAAAAAACAATTAACAGTTACAGGTACATTTTTATTTCTGGCTCAAAACTCTCTAATGTGTTCCAGACCCTCATAACCAACAGTATATTTGACTTTTGCTCTCTCACAGGCCTCAACTTCAACTTTTCAAGACTTATGAGCTCCCTGGCCCATGCCTGGCATTAAATCTGTGAGTGGCGCCACTGAGAGCATCTCACTGTCTACTTCTCTCAGTCTTCACTACGATAACTCTGCCGTTTCTCCTTCCTCTGTTGGTAAGCCTTCTACCAGCCCCCACTCTTCAGTTCTTGGCTCAAGTATTATTTCCAAAGGAAAGCACTGCAATCCGTAATGTAGGGTCCTTTGTTATGTTTTTCTTTTCCTTTTCTTCACTGCCCTTAGCTCAGGTTGTAAACCTGTGGTCACTGAAATGATTACTTTTTAATGTCTACCTTCTCCACGAGACTGTAAATTCCATGAGCACAGGGACAGGGGTATTCTGGCTTTCACTGTATCCTAGGGTCCAACACACAGGAGACACTCAAATACTTATGGAATGAAACACAGGGAAAGTAAAGGGAACAGAACTAAAATGAGAAAGAAGAAGGTCAAACTAAGTCTTCAGCATATAACTGCAGGCCATTTCTTCTCACAGGCTTAGTATCTGTTAGGTAATGGATGGGAAAGAGCCAAAGTAAAATAAAAATTCTACATTGTACCTGTTCTCTTTGCTCCATTTTAGCAAACAAATTCTTACCATTTTCAGTAATATCAGCTCAAATGCATTTCCACATTTTTCAGTGAGTAATTGAGCTATTTTCTGTACAGTACCAGGAACTGATTATATATTAATCTAAATCTTTAAAAAAAGTTGAAGTGCACAGTTTTTAGTGTGAGGAGCTTGGGAAATCAAGTATTATAACAGAGCAAGAGGTGACTAGCACAGCTGCATTCACATCTTGTACCTCGGCTGCACTGAGGTTATCAAAACCTGACAAGCCTGGTGCAAATAACACTGGCCAAACAAAGATACTAGCCGGAAGTCAAAGGACCTGTCCCAGTTCTACAACCAGACTCTCACCTCTAAGTCTTGCCTGTGCATTTGTAACACAAGGAGGAGAAAACGACTCTAATATGCTCTGATTTTACATTCACAACAACTACAGAATTATGTTTTATTTCTTCCCGTCAAGTTTCCCATTTAGTGTTAGCACCAATACTAATACACCCTACATGAAATAGCCTCCCCTATTACTCTCTTCTACTAACCACATTTTCTCTTTCCCAGCACTAAACACCAAGATAATTTTAGGCAACTTCAAATCCGATGTTCATTTATTGTTCCATGAGGTAGGGCCTTTGTCTGTCTTGGTCACTACTGTATCCAGGCCTTGCTCTTGGTAGATTTATTCATATTTAATGAATAAAGGAATTTATTTAGAAAGAAGCCATGCTGGTTAAAAACAAAAATGCTCTTAGAAGAACAGATATAAGCTAGGATCTATGAAATACATATAAAAATGTGCGTGAATTTCTAAGTTCATTTTCTGGTGGAAGAAGGTCTATAACCTTTTATCAGATTATCAAAGGTGACCCAAAAGCAACTGAAGACCACTGTCTTAAGAAATTTCCAATTATATGTAGATGTGAATAAAAGATAGCAATTGCCTTATATAAAAAAGTGAAAGGTAATCTCCTTAGCTATATTTCCAATGAGTCTATCACTGAGATACAACTGCAAACATGTTTGAGGAAATGCTGAAGTTGCTATCATTTGTATAAGTACTCATTCTCCCATGCAGTTCTGATATCCTACCTTTACTGAAATGGAATTACTCTCTCCTCTTCCTAGACATCTATAGCATGCTATTTGTCCCTCTCAAAACAGACTCTACAGTGACTGACACACGGCACAACTTCTCTATCACAGGGCAGCCTTACTCATTTTGTATCTTTTCCCAAGGTCAAGTAGATATTGCATATAGTGAGCACTTTAATGTTTGAAGTGATGCAAAATGATCTTCTTTGATGTACAAACTGAGTTCAAAATCTCCTGTCTTTTATGGCCCACTCCCTAGCTGCCTGGAATTCCTTTCTTTTCTTTTCTTATACCCCCAATCGCCATGTGCCCTTCCAGCCAAGAGAGAAACCCTGACTGTGTTTGCCATGAGCCTTCTCACATGAGAGAGAAACCCTGAACTTCATTGGCCTTCTTGAACCAAGGTATCTTTCCCTAGATGCCTTTGATTGGAAATTTCTTTAGACTTGTTTAATTAGGACATTTTCTCAGCCTTAGAACTGATACTAGCAACTTATTAAATTCCCCTTTTTAGAAGCCATTCATTTCTGGTATATTACATCCCAGCAACTAGCAAACTAGAACACATAGTAATTAGCTAGATTCACCAACTCTTCTTCTCCTAGAGGAATAATAATGACACTAACAGTATTAAGTGTTAATTTTGCATTGGGTATTTTGCTTTCTGGGGACTATTTGTCAAAATGTATCAAGTAGCCTTAGAACACTGACCTAGTGATTCTGCTGATAAGTTTTTTTTATCCTAATCACTTAGTTAAATAATAGGGGATTGGTTAAATAAGTTATGGTAAGCTCATGACTGAGTACAATGCAGCTATTAAAAATGATAGTATAGCTCAGGATTTTCAACTTCAGTCCTACTGACATTTTGGGCTAGATAATTCTTTGCTGTGGGGGACTGCATTATACACTGTGGAACATTTAGCAATATTCCTGGCCTCTCCTTACTAGATGGCAGGAGCATTTCCCTCCCCTAGTTGTAACAATCAAAAATGTCTCAAGATCTTGCCAAATGTCCCCTAGGGGGCAAAACAGTGCCTGGCTGAGAATTACTAGTTTAGAGAATTCTGTACACAGAAAACTCACAATCCACTAAGTACAAAATGTAGTTATAAAAAGTATAGTCAATATGATTACATTATTTTAAAAATACAAACCAAACAAAAAAGGTATGTGTCTGTGTGTATTTGTACAGACTGCAATAGTTGTTTGTTGTATAGTGGTAACATTATGGGTGATTTTCTTATACTTTTTCTATAAAAATAGGAATTCATCATATAAACCAGGAGAAAAAAAAAACTTCTACAATTTATAAAGAAGAATGTGCCACTAGCTTTAATAAAATAATTTCCTCTAAAAATGACTTTGGAAAGGAAGGCAAATACTGTCCAGCACCTCAAAATTAGTTCTGCCAAAAGCTGTCTAGCACCTCAAAATCAGTCCTGCATAAAGCAGAGAACTCACAGAGCTGTTGCATTCTATGGAGGGCAGGAGAGAGATGTGTCAATGTGTACGACCAAGTCAATCTAACCTCAAGACACTACTCACATATTTAAGAGAAAGATAAGCGAAATTTAATTTAGATTTTAGTTTAACATAGTGTGCTGGTCTGAAAGGGTGTATGTCTCCTAGAAAAGCCATGTTTTAATCAAAATCCATTTCATAAAGGCAGAATAATCCCTATTCAATACTGTATGTTTGAATCCGTAATTAGATCATTTCCTTGGAGATGTAACCCAATCAAGAGTGGTTGTTAAACTGGATTAGGGGAGATGTGTCTCCATCCATTTGGGTAGGTCTTGATTGCTTACTGGAATCTGATAAAAGTGGAAACATTTTGGAGAATGAGAGATCTGGAGAGAGCAGAGAATGCTGCAGCATCACAAAGCAGAGTCTACTAGCCAGTGACCTTTGAAGATGAAGAAGGAAAACGTCTCCTGGGGAGCTTCATGAAACCAGAAGCCAGGAGAGAAAGCTAGCAGATGACACTGTGTTCACCATGTGCCCTTCCAGCCAAGAGAGAAACCCTAACTGTGTTTGCCATGAGCCTTCTCACATGAGAGAGAAACCCAGAACTTCATCGGCTTTCTTGAACCAAGGTATCTTTTCCTGGATGCCTCTGATTAGACATTTCTATAGACTTGTTTAATTAGGAAATTTTCTCAGCCTTAGAACTGTACACTAGCAACTTATTTAATTCCCCTTTTTAAAAGCCATTCATTTCTGGTATATTACATTCTGGCAACTAGCAAACTAGAACACATAGTAATTAGCTAATCCACTAATGCACATATTCGCTGTCTGCTTTCTCTCATTTTTCTTAAGACAAATGTTCAAGATTTTGCTTGACGTGGAACACTGTGTTTCAATACCAACTGACTTGAAGTTAAGTCAAATGTAGTAATATATTTGGATAAGGTTCAAGTAAGCAAGCTCTTCTTTCTGTTCAAATTTTATTTTATACTCAAGTGATAGGAAAACTGGATTGAAAAAGAAAGAGAAAGATCCTTTAAAAAATACTTATCAAGAATCTATTTTTTTTACAATTCTATTAAAATGAAAAGCTACATTTCCTGGACTACATGAGGAAATAAGCCAACATACTGTCATCAGAAACAGGAAGTGGGGTGGGCCACGGTGGCTCAGCAGGTAAGAATGCTTGCCTGCCATGCCCGAGGACCCGGGTTCGTTTCCCGGTGCCTGCCCATGTAAAAAAAAAAAAAAAAGAAACAGGAAGTGGGATTGGGTGATTTAATGTATAAAATAGACTTAACCACTAACTAAAATACAGGTATGACTAAAATTATCCTACATAAAATCTGAACTTTTACTTTCCTTTTATATGTGGGCTTGGTGATTATGTTTTGATAGAATAGTACTACTAAAATATGTCAGTAAACCTTTAAGGTTAGGTTTCTCCTTTTTCTGCATAAAGCCTCAAAACATAGTAAATTCCAAAGCCATGTACATAAGCATGGCCATTTTGGTTTCCAGTGCGGGTCTGACAACGAGACTCCAAGGACTCTCCAATGGCAAAGCAGTCAATGCTAGCAGCCAGAGCCAATACAGTGACACAAGCAAGGAGAAGATCTTCAGGAAAAAGGACGAAGAAGGTTGAGAAGGATAATGACTGCACAGACAAACACGCAAGGAAGAACAAGAGGAGGTGAATGAGCAGAAGGAGGATAAAGGATAGGGCAGGCAGAACTCGGAACATTATCACTTCTCTCGGCAAGCTGGAAGGTGTTACTCACGTAGTGAATGCTGTTAGAGCCAATCAGAGGTGAAAAAAAAGGGGTCTTTCCTCATTCTCAAGACTCTGGCCCATAAAATTCTACCAACCCAAATTATGTAGAGCAAAACAAAACATATAGTTGGCTTTGTTAAGAGACACTAAATTTAGAGGCTGCTGCTGCATTCCATTTTACTAGTAAAAAATTTTTTTAATAAAAAATATTTTACTAAAATATAAGATTTACAGAAGTCTCCAGGCAAGCCACACAAAATGGGAAAACCTTCTTTGTCTGAAGGGAGGATTCTACACTTGACAGCAAAATCACAAAGTTATTAGTGAGGTTTGTGATGCTCGTTTAAATGTTCCCATTTTGGTTCAAACAATCATGCTTGTCCAGCAACAGCATCTAAATACAGTTAGACTTGGCTAGAGGGTATATTCTAAAGAACAACTGGTTAGTTACTTTTAGCCAACGTATTTAATTAGATTACCATAAAAGGGGCAGGGGTGGGAGATGGAGAAGGAGCTCATGAAATAAAACCACATCTCTCCTCAAAAATAAGAATAAAACACCCACACCCCTGCAGCTAACCCTGACAACTACCTTCATTCACAGTGCTCTATACTTAAACCATGACGGGGAAATGAATAAAAGGAGAAGAGGGGCCAATGCTTTTAAACGTTTTGCAACAATTCAGGTGATACTTCTAGCATCTACTCACACTTTACAACAGTGAATCAGAACAAGATAGAGATTTGCTAATATGCATTTAACCGCCAAAGGGCTGAACATGTCTGGACTTTTATTCTGTTATGATTCTAAGACTATGTCCATTAAATGTAAACAAAAAAAGGAAGAAGTCTTGGCAGAACGGTAGAAATGATGCACACTTGATGATTAGATTGATTTAAATATTAGCTGTTTCTATGCTTGGGAGTTAAAAAACTACAAAAGTTCACAGCATTACCTTATTAAGAATAGTCAGAAAAATGTGGAGCCCCTGGGATAGATAAGCTAAGCTACTGAGGGCTTTAATGCGAACTTTTAAAAGGCCTAGGACCTTATGTATATCATACTATCATAAACATAAACTTGTACTTCAGGTATTTTGTATAGTTTAGGAAGTTCAGAAATTCTTAAAAATAGTTTTCAATGATTATAGAAGTACATTAGAGAGTATGACAGTTTATCCAATTTATTCTTCTAAAATATTTGTTCTGAATTTCCTCTGCTTTAAAATCTCTTTAAGGGAAATGGGGCTTCGCCTATTTAAATTATTTCTTATTTCAGTTGACTATGCTAGCACTCTCTTTTCAATGAAATAAATTTTCTCTTGGTTTTCTTTGTTGCCTCATTCTACCATTGAGTTCAGTGTGGCGTGAACTTTTTTCTATTGCCAATACTAGCATTTTTCAAAATATAGACCAAGGATGACTATTGACAGGACTGGCTATAATACACATCAATGCACACAAGCAAACCAAAAAGAAGAGAATCTTACTAAACAATAATGCATAAGCAATTCCTCTCTAGAAGGTCACAATGGACACCAGAATATTAAAGGTTCTAAGAAATCCTGCAGTAGAAACATGTTTAATTTTATTTACTCCATATTTATTATTTATTTGATCTGTTCTCTTTTATCACAAGAAAATCTTGAATTATCTTTTCAATGAAATCCTGATCAGTAAATAACATAACATGATCATAAACCCAAAATACATTTTAATACATACGTACATATATATATATATATATATATATATATATATATCATCTTGATCTTATCAAGCAGTATTGGGGTGGTTAACACTATTCACATTGAAAGAATTATTAGTTTATTGTTTTTTTAAAGGAGCTTCTTGGTCAATGCACAGCTCAGACTATAATATTAAAATGAATATTTTAATATAGAGCTAATACCAATTTAATACCTTTTATCATTAGATGCTAATTTCTCCAGTTGGCTTCTCCAAATTATATCATCTTCTGTTTTATTGAAGAACATCAGCTTTACTTTCCTTAAAATAAAAACAAAACAAAACTCAGAACTATCTCAATTACATGTAAAATATACACAAACGGCAAGTCAAAAGGTGAACTAGTGTGAATTTTTGCATGTCTGTGCTAATTAGGTAACCAAAAGTATCAAACTGAAAGAACTAAATTAATAAAACAGCTAGGACTAGAGACAGAGTAAGAAATGGTGAATAAAGGAATGAGAACATTAAGGTCCATTGTACAGTTAATCAATTTAGAATACTTTATACTAACTTAATAGCCTCACAAAGGATATTAATTAAAGATAAAATTACATACCTGAGACTGGGTATATTAGTCAAAGCATAATTCAATATTTTAACCATTGGTGTGAAACCTGTTCCAGCTGCCAATAAAAAGAGATCTTCCAGTTCTTGGAAACGGGATTTTCTAAAATTGCCCTCAGGACTGCTTACGGAAACAAAATCTCCTAAACAATGAAACATAAACTAAATCAGGAAAAGAAAAAAAAAGCAAGAATTTCAGAAGGCTAAACATAGCTGAATTTAGAACACTGATGAAAAAACAGGATAAATGCTTAATTTGCAGGTTACCTGTGGTGGTTTGAAGCTATATATACTCACAAAAAACAATATTCTTAATCCACTGTGTGGGTGTGAACCCATTATAAATAGGACCTTTTGTTGAGGTTACTTCAGTTAAGGTGTGGCCCAACCCGATTAGGATGGGTCTTAATCCTATTATTGGAGACTTTTATAAATGTAAGGAAACTCAGACAGATAAAGCCACAGAGGGAGCAGCCAGAAGCTGAATATCAACGGAACCCAGAAAAGAAGGGAGAGACAAGGACACACAGCATATGATTTGCCATGTGACAAGCTAAAGACCAAGGATCACCAGGAGCCAACCAGAATGTCCCAGTCTCCAGGGAGAAAGCATCACCCTGAGGATGCCCTGATTTGGACTTCTGGCCTCAAAACTGTAAGCTAATAAATTCCCATTGTTTAAGCTAACCCATTGCAGGAAATTTGCTTGAGCAGTCTAGGAAACTAAAACACTACCTATTAGCATTTAAGATAAGATGAAGTTTTAGGAGTAATTATTAGATACTAAGTATTCTAGGTTATAAAAATATAAAAAAATAAATACTGAGGTCTTATTACACTCATTTTCCAAACCATCTAGAATCTCTAATTTACAAACTACTGCAAAGTACTTATTCACAAATTATCAATAACAGATTGATTGCTAAATTAAACTCTGACCATCTCAAAAGCTGAGTCCATGATACCTATCCTAATAACAGGGTACAGGGTCAATATTTGCTACTGACATACTGATTATTAACCACAATAATAAGATTAGGAGAGAACATTAAAACAAAAGTATTGTAATGCATGTATTTAAACAATGCTTTAATAATTCTTTGAAAAGATCCTTCATTTAAAAGAAGAGCTGTTCTGAGCTTAAGTCCTATAAAAACAAAATAAGATAAAAAAGTCTACTTCCCTCTACCTAGTTGAGAAATCAGTGCCCATTTTCTGCAACACAGTTGTTATAACCACCAATTATCTCTCATATAAAAGAGCTGCCTTTAGGAACAGATTCAGCAATTGCCATGTAATTTTTAAAATGAAAAATAAATCTGATCATATTTATAAAACAACTTCATATGTTCTGGTTTATTTATTTTTTTATATTTTTATTGATATATCTTTACACATATACAGTCCACACATGATGTACAATCAGTGGCTCATAATATCATCACACTGTTGTGTATTCATCACCATGATCATTTTTAGAACATTCGCATCACCCTGGTTTATTTTTAATGCTTGGATTCCCACAATTTTCTTTAGTTTTCCATATTAGGGTAGCAAGAATGTTGCAGTAACTGATGAATAACATATTAGAAAGTAACAAAAGTTCCCTGTTGGAAAAGATCTGGAAAAAGCCAGGTGGTTGTTTATTGAAGAAGCCTCATAGGATGATATTAACTTGGTAACTTTTGGCCATAGTCCATCCTTCCAATGTTGTGAAATTAAAATCCTCATGCAAGAATGGCAATGATTTACAAGAGGGGCTATATGTCTCTAGTGACCTTAATATTACATGCCCCATCCAGGGCATCTTTTTCTCAATCGCTGAACATTTGGAAGGTCAAATTAATCACATAAAAGTTGCTTGGTTGAGCATGGGACTGAAACAAACAGGTGGATAATTTTATGGGGTAGTAGATTAGGCCATGTTGAGTCATTCCTCCCATGCAAATGTACAACTCCCTAAGTGACACAAGAATCTACGCCATATCTATCTCTCCTGGATCAAAGTGAAAAATCATTGACCTTATTCTTTGGACTTTCCTTTTCCATGGCCTAGGCTAACTCTCTACCCAGCTCTGTTCACAAAATCCCTATAAACAGGTTATAATTCCATTGTTAAATTCTCACATTACAATTATGTGGCAGTCTTTCCTTCACAAGATGATAGCTACCTTCACTAGATTTGTGGGTATTCCAAAATTCTTTAGGTTCACATTTATCTATAATTCTTTTGTTTATATTAATCAGATGATTATACATTTATATACATTCCATTATATATTTATTTTATTATATATATATTCTATTATACATATATACCTAAATTTAACTTTCAGAATAAAATTCCTTATATCCAAATTTTAGTGACTAACTTCACTGTTACTCTGATGTATTGCTACTACTGCCTCAGAAAAGGGAAGAACCCTCATACAATTAGGCAAAGGTACAAAAAGTTGAAGACATGAAAAAATAAATAGAAGGAGAAAAAGGAGTCTCCAAATATTTCATGATCGTTCTTTTATTCTTTTTTTTTGGCATGGGCAGGTTCGGGTCTCCGGCATGGCAGGAAAGAATTCTGCCACTGAGTCACCGTTACATCGCCCTATTCATTCTTTTCAAGAACAATTACTGAGAGATTATTATGTGCCAATTGCCAAGATACTGACGATACATAAGATAAGTAAGACAGTCTCTGCCCTTATCCTCATTCTTGTAAAGAGAGAATATATTTATTCTTTCAATGGAGATACGAACAAAGTGTCAGTTAATGGGAGATTCAGAAGAGAAGGGAACTTTGTAAAGAAGTCAGTTTTGTTTGGGACTTTAAGAAAAAAGGTACTCGACAGGTATAAAAAGGGTTGATGGGCAAGGGTGAGGCAAATGAAGGTGCCTATGAACTAGGATGACAAACTTGTGGAACTGTAAGAAAAGTATTTTTGCATTGCAAAGGATGAAGCTGGAGACATCATGAAAGTCCTTGTAGGCTGTGCAAAAATAACTTAATCAGTATGTGTAATGGGGACTGTGCTGGTCTGAAAGGATGTATGTACCCTAGAAAAGCCATGTTTTAATCCTAATCCTGTTTTGTAAAGGCAGCGCTTCTTCTAATCCCTATTCAGTACTGTATGTTTGAAACTTTAATTAGATCATCCCCCTACAGATGTGACTCAATAAAGAGTGGTTGTTAAACTGGATTAGATGGAGATGTATCTCCACCCATTCTAGGTGGGTCTTGATTACTTTACTGGAATCCTATAAAAAGGAGATTCAGAGAGAGCAGAGAAGAATGACAGAGCCACAAGAAAGCCACAACAGAGAACACCACAGAACCACGAAGCAGAGAGTCCACCAGCCAGTGGCTTTTGGAGATAAAGAAGGAAAACGCCTCCCAGGGAGATGGAGAGGAAGCTAGCCGATGATGCCGTGTTCACCATGTGCCCTTCCAGCTGAGAGAGAAACCCTGACCGTGTTTGCATATGCCTTTCCACTTGAGGAAGAAACCCTTAACTTCATCAGCCTTCTTAAACCGTATCTTTCCCTGTATGCCTTAGAGTGGACATTTCTAGAGACTTGCTTTAGTTTGGACATTTTTATAGGCCTAAAAACTGTAACTTGCAACTTATTAAATTCCCCTTTTAAAAAGCCATACTGTTTCTGGTATATTGCATTCCAGCAGCTAGCATACTAGAACAGGAGCCCATCAGAGTCCAAAATTGCAGGACAACATGATTAAATCTATTCTATGCTGGTATATTGCATTCTAGCAGCTAGCATACTAGAACAGGAGCCCATCAGAGTCCAAAATTGCAGGACAACATGATTAAATCTATTCTCAGTACAGTTTGGAGGTGGAACTGGAAGGTGACAATAAACTGAGAGAGATGCTACTTGATTGAAAGAGATCTACTAGAGGCAACTGAGAGAGTCCAGTCGGAGACCAAGAGAGAACTAATGAAGACTTGTTCTAACAGGTGGCAGAATAGATAGGGAGGATAGGTTAAAAAGTCACTGGGAAGTGGACTCAACTGGTTGAGGAAGAAGAAAGTGGGAAGACTGAAGGATGGTGCAACTCCACAGATCGGGTCAAGGATGAACAGTGATGCTGCAATAATAAAGACAGGGAATACAGGAATACGTTTAGGTTGGATAGGACAAAGAGAAGATGAATTTGGCTGTGGAAAAGTTGAAGATATCTGGAAGACAGCCACATGGAAAAAACTATAGGGCAGTATAATGTGACCCAATCTAGAGCACATATGAGGTAAATACACACACAAATACTCACCAATCTGAAGATGATCAAGCTCTGGTGTGAAGAGTCCATCAGGATAGATTTTGATCAAAAAGTAGATGTATTTATTGTTGGGAAGAAGCGGTTCCTGGGAATCTGAGAGTAAGGAACCAGATACAGGTGTATATGGCTTCACTATTTCTGTACCTAGAAAAAGTGACAGTAAAGAAATTCAACCCTAAAGTTTTAAAAAGCTCTGACTGAAGATGAAACATTGATTTTATGATGCTATCACTATATATTTAAAACTATAAACCAACTATGTATATAACTCTATGTTCTCTCTACATATATATATAAACATACACTCGAGCCTATATGTGCTGAAGTAATTCTAATAAATCAATACTTTACCCATAATATAGTCTATTTTTACTAAGTGTGACATAAGCTACTAGGGATAATAACAGATTAATAATACATCTGGAAAACCATCTGTTTATAAGCATCTAAATTTGGTAATGGCTACGAGAAATGGTATCAAAGTTAATCACAGAGATGTAAAAAGATATAAATATAATTTAAATTATATGCCAAGCTTTTAACAATGGTCCTGGTGGCCAGTTAATCATTTGGGGAAGAGAAAGGGAGAAATTTTACTTTTTACTTTATACAGTTTAATTGCTTTAATGTTTTAATATACTAGGTATTATTTTGGTAAATAAATGAAAATGTTAATCCCACTACTGCTAAGAATGTAATATTTAAAAATAGGGAAAAATAAATATTCATTCATGTTATATTTTGGGTAGCCAAATTCCAAAGGCAGAATAGTTACCACACATTTGAAAGACCAAAATTTAATACATGACTCCTTAATAAACACAAAAGTAATTCACTTGTAAGACTTGTAAATCAAAATACATAGAAAATACCTGCACTGGGGAAGATGGCCAGCTAGTGAATGGCAATCTGGGATTAGTGACAATGAAGAAAAAATTTAATAGTGCCATTATATCATATGTCTATCAAATTCTGAGTGGTAATCTGTTAGAATAGTTACTAAAAACATGACTACTGACATACAAATGTTAATTTTTGCAACTTCAAAAAGCCAAGAAAATTTTGGACATCATTAAGAAGGGTTTGAAAAACAAGTACGTGAGGTAATTTTAGGATGAAAATGAAGGAATGAGAATTCATACAATAAGGAATTTATTTGTAGAGCTTCTGACACTGATAGATCACATAAGGAAATTACATACAATCATCTACTCATTTGAATTATATTAATTCAACTTCATACATGACACAGCCAGCCACAGACGGCTACTGACAGATGCTTGTGCGTATTTTCCTGTGGTTGCCTTCATGCACTCCCTCGCCTCTTTCCTTTAGGGTTCTGGTGGCAATACTTAACAACCCTGGTAGAACCATTTCTCTGACCAGTGAAAATTTCTTTGTTTCACACAATAACATGATACAGCTATAGTTCCAACATGTAGGTACACTGATCCACACACCCAGAATCTGGTCATCACTAAATCTAGCTGCCCAGAAACATTTATTAGTAATTTAAGTGGTTGCTTCCTAAGGAGATCAGTACTGATCTTGAGCATTAATTAAAAGAAGAAAATGTTTCCCCAAAGCCTCTGCTTACCTTACCTGTAATAGTTAGCTTGAGGTAAACATGTTGCCCAATTGGCACCTGAAGATGAGTACTTGGTGGCAGCATCACGCAGAAAAGCTTCGTATCATGAGTAACATCTTCCTTAGAGATTAACTGGCACTTTCTGTAGTACAACACTAGAAAGTGATTCATTTTCTTTTATTAGTAAGAAATTAAATAACGAATAATACTAGCCCAGTAGGTAAAGGCAGGCACTCAACTTTCACTCTTCAGAGGATTTGAATTTCACTAAATGCCTGTGCATTTTAAAAATTCATCAATATTCTGAAGATCTTAGCATAGTGTTAAATTTTTCCTTTTATTTCCTACTGTATCTATTTTCTAAAACCTGTAAATGCTCATATAATTTGAAAAATGAAACCAAAAAAGTGCTATTTCCTCCATGTCTGTTATGTGTTAAAATCTTTATAGTAAATTAAAACCTAACTTATTTCTTCTTAAATTTATTTTTTATAATTACATCTTTTAAACCTTATAGTTACAGCTATTTAATTAGGTTATGCATGTGACAAATATTTGACGACTTAAAAATTTATATTCTAAAGTATTTTCTTATAGAATGGAAAAACTCAAAACTCAGCCTCTAAAGTTTAACAATATTAAATAACTGTAGAAAAATCTCTGATAGAAAAGGTAGGAAAATTTATGCTCTCATGCCTCTATCTTTGTGTATATGTATTACAAATGCATATGAATTATAAAACATTTGAACTGTCAAAAATGATAAAAAAAAACCCAAAAAGTATTATGCCTCAGGGTATTAGTTTTGATTACCAGAAAATCAATTTAAGTGAAAAACTGAGGATGTCAGATTTGTGGTATTAAATTACAAATAAACATAAGAGAATCAGCAGTTTCTATAAATACTGTAAAGATTTTAAATTAACATGCCAAACTCAGAAACCACTATTTATATGCAGAGCAAAATACTACCCTTTGGTTTGAAAGAAGTTATAGAAGCTCTGAAAGCATTCATATTTTCACTTGCAAATTCTCTTTTGGAAATAAACAGCATTACCACAGTAGACTGATGATATTGGTTTGTTTCATTATTTCCTCTATCAAAAAAACAGTATTTACAGATGCACAGACAAATCAACCCTGATACAGCATTTCTTATTCTATTTTTTAACGTATTTTATTGTGAAATACATATATAAAAAAGCAATAAATTTCAAAGCACATTGTAAAAGTACTTATAGAACAGATTTCAAAGTATGATAAGGGTTATAGTTCCATAATTTCAGTTTTTTCCTTCTAGCTGCACCAAGACCAAACAAAATATCAATATAATGATTCAGCAGTCATACTCATTTGTTAAATCCTATCTTCTCTGTTATAACTCCTTCTTCTCCTTTGATCCTTCTTCCAATCTTTATGGGCATTTGGGCTATGCCCATTCTAACTTTTTCATGTTGGAAGGGGGTGCTGACCATATGGGATAGGGGGATGGAACTAGTTGATGTTCTGGAGAGGCTGGGCCCTCAGTTTCAGGATTTATCTGGCCTAGGAACAACCTGGAGATTGTAAGTTTCTGGAAAGTAATCTTGGTGTATAAAACTTTTGTTGACTCTCAGAGCCTTAGGTGCTCTTTAGGGTTAATAGGAATGCTGTTGGTTGGGGTTTGGCAAACTGTGGTAATTAGTAATATCTAGCTGAAGCTTGCGAAAGAGTAGTCTCTAGAATAGCCTCTCTACTCTATTTGAACTCTCTTAGCCACTGATTTTATTACATTTTATTACATTTCTTTTCCTGCTTTTCATCAGGAAGGTGTTGTTGATCCCATGGTGTCAGGGTCTCTTTTTTTTAAGCCTAAAAATATTTAAATAGGTGCAGTAAGACTTACCTCCAGATCTTAAAGGAAGTGAAGGCTCAAACCTAATAATCAATGGTTAGCTTAAAACTGAAATTTACAAATAATCCTAAGAAATTATTTAGGTCAAAATTTCATCCAACTTCTCTTCTTCCTTTTGCACCCAGGAGACTCCAGTACTAAATCTTTTCACCTGCGACCATGGTGGCTCAGTACATATGTAAGATTAGACTGCATTGTTGTACACAAAAACCTGAAGGCATCATTTCCGGTCACCTTTTTCTACTGTCAAGGCATAGGCTTGGTCCAGATTATGGCTAAGGACACCCTGAAGTTTATGGAAGACCTAATTCAATACTAGACTGACAGTGGGGTCAAAGGACATAGCTCAGCCATGTGGGATACCAGGTTCAATTCCCAGCCCATGTATCTACCCAAAAATAAACGCTATGAACAAAATTCCCTATGATATACATATCACATACTTGCCTCTCTGTGTATACATGTATAAATACATAAATACATAAATACATACATATAGGGAGACACATTTGAAAAAAAAGGACATAGCCTATCCACAAGGAAAGATGAAAAAAATATTCTCTTTATCCCTTCCTCCAGGCCCTTGTGGGACCCAGGATGAGAATAGAGACCCATATATTATATGTCTAAATATTAAAAATTATAAATCAGACAAATAACTGTGAAAAAAGTGTTTCATGTTGTACACTGAAATAAATACCTTCATAATATCCCAGAAGGTCAGGTTCAAGTTTAAGATTCCTGAGCTTCTTAGAGTTCCACCCAGGATGATGGTGGAGGGATGAGAGCCACACCCGCAGTGACTATGGCCTGCCTCCCTTCTCTTCTCATCCCCAAGTCTGGTCCATTACAGAGTGGGACCTTACGTGGGTATGGACATACCAGACCATATGTTCAAGCTTGTCCACTAGTTCTCCATACAAATTGCCTTGGCTACCCCTTGGAAAGACAAGGGAAGATGCCTAGATAAGCCCAAGAAGTAGATGTGGGGTTATCTTGGAAGGTTATTCCAAGGTTCCAAATTCCTGGAGTGCAGTGATGAAGGAAAGCGCATAAACTTTAGTTAGATAGTTCTTGGCCCTGGAAATCCCTTACCCTGTGGGAGGGGTGTAGCTGGAGGAAATCTAGAGGGGGCCCTCAAAATGTGGGGTCCAGGGCAGGCATTCCTCTGCCCAGTCGAAAGGACCTAGTGCTTTATTCTAATCAGATCTAGTGCAATCCTCTAGATAAGCGTACCGTTGGATGCAAAGGTTCATCTTCTGACTTCGTAATTTCTACTCTGCCATGTGTCAGAAAGGATTTGCTATAGTAAGTTTGCATCTCTTCAACTATACTTAGCACACGAGGAAATCCTGACTTACACTCATTTACTGACTTTGCTTGTTGGGGAGTTCCCACAGGCTTCTTGCTGTGTAACACCACTGACATAATTTCAATATTTTACCTATAAAAGTCTTCCATAATTTCAAAAAGCCATTCTAAGTTTTAAAGTTTTTAAGAAAAGCTTAAGAAGGTTTTCATTTTTCAACTGCAATGACGAGAAAGCACAAACAGAAGGGAACTAATAAAGGAAAAGAACATAAAGCTGATGGTACTGACTACTTTGGTTTAGATAATACCATTATTTAAGTTTAAGTGGCAAGTTTTTGGCTTTGTTAGCATAGATAACTTTAAGTAAATGAGAAAATGAAAATAAATATGAGATGATGGTGTTATAAAAATATAAGCTGGAAAGATTTCTGTCCCCAAAACTTAAACTTCTTTTAATAAAATGCATATAATATTGAGATATTCAGGGTAACACTGAAATACTTAGGATAATATGATAATTTGGGCATACTTTTTTTAATTATAGGGAATTATATTTACCTTTCTAAAGAACAGAATTTTACAAGGTTAAAATAGAAAACATAGGCACATGAGGATGAAAGATATTTTAACTGGTTTATTGTTCAACAATTATTAACATATAATATTAATACATTAAAATAACCATAAAAGAATCATGTATTTTGAAGGCCTTCTAATGAATTAATGAAGTTAGCAGAAAGAGATATAGATAAAAATGATTCAACTATTTTCTTGCACTTATTACAATTTGCCAAGGAGTTTTAAAACTTAGCAACTAAGAGAAATCTTCTGCTCTGCCTAGATTTTGTCTCCCTATGCCATGATTTGCTTATAGATTGTTCAACAAAGCCATCTGTACCTGAAAAATGTGAGATCAGATTACTTTCTCATCATTTATAGAAAATAAACCATAAAAACAGAAGCAATAAATAATGGTGTTCCAACGGTCTTTTATGTCTTCCATTAGGTACTCATTAGAGTATGTGAGTCATGAATCTTAAAAGAAAATATTCATAATTAATTATGAAGGTAATTTAGGGATTTTTCTAATTTATACTAAAAACATGAAGAAATTAATACATAAAACTAAGAACATATGAAAATTTAGTACATAAAAATACACTTTTATTTTTTAAGGTATTTATGGTCTATGTGTACATATGCACATACATATATACACATGCATATCCATAACTCACACACACACACACAAGTAGGTTTCTGTAAAATGAACAAGAGACAATAAATAACTTTCCTTCTCACTGAAAATGTATGAATGATCATTTGATTTGTAGTTTCAAGTAAAAGGAGTATTACATATGTTATAAAATCATACGCATAATGAAAGAACTCTATTCAACCATAACCCTAAATGCCCTTAAGTGAGTATAAGAAACAAATTGTAGACAGCCAATGTTTTCATTTACTCACTCATTCATTTAAACACTTACCAAGCACCTATTATATGTTGATCCATTATTTTAGACATTAACAAACAAAAGACTCACTACCCAGTGGGTAAAGACTGACAATAATCAAGTTAACAAACTCATTCTTCCCAGTAAAGCAAATGCTATGAAGAAAAATAAAACAGAGGAAAAGGACTTCTATTTTTAATCAAGTAATAAGAGAAGGCTTAACTGATGAGGTGATGACATGAGCAGAGACCCGAATAAAGTGAGGGATGAGCTACACAAACAGCAAGCACAAGGCCCTGAATACAGAACAAACTTGAAGTTTCTGAGCAGCTGTATCTGAGCAGGGGCAAGAGGAGTGGGAGAGGTAGGCAGGAGAAGATGACAGAGTAGACTATAGGTCATGGGAACAATTTTCTTCTTAATAGATTGAAAAGCCATTTTTATCAAAGAAGCAAGGGAGTGATACAATGTGACTTCCATTTTTAAAAGGTTACCATGTGTAAAGAATACACCGTGGAAGGTGAGGGGAAACAATGAAATCAGTTAGGATAGTCCAGAAACATATGATGGTGGCTTGGGCTTGGGTGGAAGCTATGGAGGCGATAAGAAGTGGTTAGAATGGATATATTTTGACTCTAATAAGACTTGATGATAGATTGAATATGGTTTGTAACAGAGAGGAATTAAGGATGATTCCTAAACATATAGCTTAAGCAAGCCCATAAATAATTTTCCTAGGGATATGAAAAACTAGTAAAAGAGCTAAGTCTTTAAGATTTCTGGTTTACATTTTAAAAATTTAGCCAAGGTAGACTGTCAACTGTAGATGTTAAACAGGTAGCTGGAACTCAAGGGAGAGATCAGAGCTGGAGACCAATGTAGAAATCATCTATGTGTAGATGGTATTTTAAACCTTGTGCCTGGAGTGGATTTCCCAGGAAGTGGGTGTGAAGAGAAAAAAGAACTATACCCAGTCTCTTAGTAAGTAGGTATGGGCAGATATAGGGCTGTACCCTGAGATATTCTCAAAACATGAAGCTTTGGATGGAGGAAGAGCCACTCGAGTTTAGTGGGAAGGAATGAATGGCTAATGAGATAGGAAGCAAATCAGGAAGGTGTGATGTTTTCAGTAGCAAAGCAAAGAAAATGTTTCTGGACAGTGACTGACTGGATAACATGATGCTGTTGAGGATAAGATGATGACAAAGAACTTACTACTGGCTTTGGTAAGATGGAGGGTGTGAGTGACCAGGATAAGAGAAGTTTCAGGGGAGAAGTGAGAACAAAAGTCTGATTGGAATGGATTTAAGAAAAATGAGAGTTGAGGAAAATGAAGATATTTAAAATAGTGTTATCACCTTCTTTTCAAAGCATTTCAGGGAAAGGCCTTCCCAAGCAAAGTCTTCAATAGGAGACAGAACAGAGAGAACACTGGACTAGGAGTCCACACTACCCTCAATCTGGATCTTCTTCTTGTACTTAGTACATTTTTTAAAATGCAATTTTATTAAGATATATTCATGCATCATACAAACCTTCTGAAGTACACAATCACTGGCTCACAGTGTCATCACATAGTTGTATATACCTCCCCAAGATCAGTTTTAGAATATTTTCATTACTGCAGAAAAGAAATAAAAAGAAAAAAGAAAACCCAAATCTTACCATACCTTTTACTGCCCCCCCATTATTGACCCATAATATTGGTGTAGTACATTTGTTACTGTTGATGAAAGAATATTAAAATATTACTGTTAACTACAGTCCATAGTTTACAATGGGTACATTTTTTCCATATACCCCTTGTGGTAGTTAGATTCAGTTGTCAACTTGGCCAAGTGAAGGCACCTAGTTCTGTTGCTGTGGACATGAGCGAATGGTACGTGAACCTCATCTGTTGCTGATTACATCTGTAGTCGGCTAGGAGGTGTGCCTGCTGCAATGAATGACATTTGACTTAACTGGCTGGTGCTTAAATGAGAGAGCGCAACGCAGCACAGCCAAAGCAGCTCAGCATACCTCATCTCAGCACTTGCAGCTTGGCCCAGGCCTTTGGAGATGCAGAAAGAATTCACCCCGGGGAAACTTGTTGGAACCCAGAGGTCTGGAGAGAAGGCCAACAGAGACCATCCTGTGCCTTCCCATGTAAGAAAGAACCTCAGTGGAAAGTTGAACCTTTCCTCAGTGGTTCAACCTCAGTGGAAAGAACTAACAAATCCCCTTTTATTAAAAGCCAATCCGTCTCTGGTGTGTTGCATTCCGGCAGCTAGCAAACTAGAACACCCCTCTATTAATATTTATAACAGTATCATATATTTATTCTAGTTCATGAAAGAACTTACTTATATTTGTACAGTTAATCAAAGACTTGTCACCAAGATTCACTGTGTTATACATTCCCATGTTTTAACCTTCAACTTTCCTTCTTGTGACATACATGACTTAGTATACTTCTAAAGCACTTAGTGCACACTTCTTTTTCCTGCTGGAAATTGAGGCTTAGACAATTGAAAAGCTCACCTAGGGTCACAGAGCAGCTGCAGAAGATGTGGGATGGGACAACAAGTATTAGGGTCTCTTGCCTCAACTCAGTAGGTCTTGTTCAAAAAGTTTGAGAACCACTGTTCAAGACTTGCAATAAACAGATATCTTAATGAATTCCTGAGTCTGGATTCTAATTATTTTTAAGTTTTCATTACATTAAACATTTGTACAGTACCTGAATACATTTTATTCTCCTATTTTATTATTTAGTAGAGTAAATATTTTTTTTCCTCATTACAGTCTGCACCATCTATCCTGTATTTCTTCAGATTTCATATTTTGGCCATTCTGATAGAAATGAAAATAAGACAGAAAGATGCTAAAGCATCTTACAGGTACTGTGCAAGTAACAACTTTATACCTGCTGCACAGAAGAGACAACTTAAAGGGCGATCAAAGCTATTGTTTGTTATCCATAACGCTTCTTCATTTCTAGTAATCCTGCATGCTTATTTTAGGCAGAAAAGAAACATGAATGCACAGGGTAGGGGTGGGGAGAGATGAGGACAGTACTTTCTACTACTGTAAGAAGAGCTATTCATTGCAAGGGCAAGCAGATTGCCTACAAAATCACACGCCAGTAAAAAGTCCAAATTGAATGCTTACAGTGTGTTGACAAGTATAGAAAGAACTTCAGTGTGAGTGTGTGTGAGTGTGTGTGTGTGGCGTTAGTAGCTAGGGAGTCCTGGTGAAACTACTGGTCAAACCACGTGAAACTGCCATTTTTCAAGGTAAGAAAAATGTAAATATCTTCAACGTCATATGGTTCAACTTGAATTTAAAAGACAATTACATATTCTCTATATATACATATATATACACACACACACATATATATTTGTTGTTCTTAAGCAAAAAAAATTTAATATGTTAAAAAATTTAAAAATTTGATATTGTTGTTGGTATATTAAAATTGTGGCACAATTTAGGAATGTCCTTAATAATTTTGTATCAAAAGGCTAATTTACTGGGTTATTTGGTGGTAAATCTTTAAAAGTACCTTTGTCTGGTGATTAAAGTCCCCACATTAAAGGTAGCTGCAATTAAATTTAAATATTAGGTTGGTCAAAGTCTCAATATTAGGAAAAGTTTTGGTAATGGATGGTGGTGATGGTAGCACATTGTGCATGTGACTGACATCACTGAATTGTGTATTTGAATGTGGTTAAAAGGGGAACATTAAAAAAAACAAACCAACACAGTGAACCCTAATGTAAACTATGGACTATAATTAATAGTGAAATTATAGTAATAATTCTTTCATCATTTTTAACAAAGGTACCACACTAGCTGCAAAGTACTAATAATAGGGGAAGAATAGAGAAACTATTTTCTGCATGTTTTTCTATAAACCTACAACTTCTCTAATACAGAAATTATTAAAAAGGTCCCCATATTTAAGGCAACAATTACATTAAAATATTAAGTTGGGTACAGAAATATCAATGCAGCAATCTATTAGTTTTCTGACCTTTTATAGTCAGCCATCATATTGCTATACACACGCACATCTACTCATGCAGAAAAAATTTAAAGCAACCCAGTTATAAAAGGCAGCATGGCTCCAATTTAAAATATCACCTATTAAATTTGGATTAAAGGGGAAAATGAAAGGGTATTTCTCTTCTCTGATCAATGTTCTTTGCTATATTTGAATCTTTCATGTTAATTGTCTAGATTTGACATGAGAAGGTACTGTTATAAAAGTTTTCAACTTACATGCTTATTTTCAATCTAAGTCTTTAACTAGGAAACTTCAGTAAGTTGTAGCCAGTATGCTAATATCAAAAAGGTATTTTAGTGAACCATATTGAACCTAAGAAGCACATAATAGGCTGTAAATATCTGAGGTAATCAACAGCAAGTTAGTCACAGTATTTTGATGATATAAGTATTTACCTTTCCTTGTGGATAAAAGAGACCACAGTATTTTAAGGAGAAAGGGGAGAGATGAAATTCTTCTACCAATTGAGTCAAATTTTGTCAAAGTGGAAAACTACTTCACTGAAAAATACATCCATAGTTCTAATTTCAAACAAGAAAGCTAAAGCTGATTGTGGTGTAGGTCTCAAGGAGAATTTTACAGCAGGGATAAAGGAGTTCATGGGCAGTCTCAGACAATTACTCAGATAAGAGTCCCTGAATGATGGTTATCTTAACTATTTCCAAATCAAGTTCAGCATTGGTTCTTTGTGTTATTTATCCCTTGGACTTGGCTCTTATCTGGTTTACTATAATTTTTCAATCACTAGATACATCAGACAATTCAGAGCAAGAGATTTCACTCTAACAATCTCTCTTTTCATTTGTATTCTCTTTCCCATTTTCTTCCAATGTGCTAGACCATACTATAATTCAGTGTGATCCTGCCTAATCCAAAACTCAGAACTCTGGCTCTGGTCAAATTAATCCACTTGATTTTTCCTACACATAGCTTACATTTTCCTTTCTATATGACCTGCAAACTGCCTAGCACAAAAATACCTAGGGGCAATGTGAAGCTCTACCTGGAAACCCCTTCATTGTAATATAAAATTTTTTATGGAAACCTCTTCACAGGACTTTTTTTTTTTTTTTTAATGAACTCCATGTACTCCACTATCAAGATGTTATTCAGAATTCATTCCCTTCAGGAAATCACTCAAGATCAAACCCATCTTGGTTCACTTGGTGATACCTCAGAGTATCTTCATAATTTGTATTTGGTCACCTATTTTTTAATAAAAATATTCTTCAATCTCAATTTGTGCATGCTCTTTCTTCCATCTGGGAAAATAATTTATATTTACTTTTGTTTGTTTCATATCACAGTGCTGAAAATAAGTCTTCTGCATGCACATATACTCAAATTAAGGCTCTTGCTATTTTTCTGGAAACGTAAAATATTATCTATAAATGCACTTCATAATGTCAAATATTTATAACAATTATAAATATCTAAAGATGGTAAACTGAATACATATAGTTAGTTTCTTCTGAATCCCCCTAAAATGCCAGCAAAACTGTGTGTATGTTTTTTTTTAGATAAAAACCTCTAAAGATTAAAAGATTGAAAATAACAGACAAAAGCAACAAATTTTTTTTAAAATTTTTTTTATTAATCAAAAAAAGAAAAGAAATTAACACAACATTTAGAAATCATTCCATTCTACACATGCACTCAGTAATTCTTAGTATCATCACATAGATGTATGATCATCATTTCTTAGTACATTTGTATTGATTTAGGAAAAGAACTAGCAAAACAGCAGAAAAAGATATAGAATGTTAATACAGAGAAGAGAATTAAAATAATAATACTAATAAAAAAATATATATATATATAAAAAGGAAAAAGAAAAAAAAACAAAAGATACAAACAAACAAACAAACAAAAAACTATATTTCAGGTGCAGCTTCATTCAGTGTTCCAATATAGTTACATTACACTTAGGTATTATTGTGCTGTCCATTTTTGAGTTTTTGTATCTAGTCCTGTTGCACAGTCTGTACCCCTTCAGCTCCAATTACCCATTATCTTACCCTGTTTCTAACTCCTGCTGGTCTCTGTTACCAATGATATATTCCAAGCTGATTCTCGAATGTCGGTTCACATCAGTGGGACCATACAGTATTTGTCCTTTAGTTTTTAGCTAGACTCACTCAGCATAATGTTCTCTAGGTCCATCCATGTTATTACATGCTTCATAAGTTTAGTCTGTCTTAAAGCTGCATAATATTCCATCGTAGGTATACGCCACAGTTTGTTTAGCCACTCGTCTGTTGATGGACATTTTGGCTGTTTCCATCTCTTTGCAATTGTAGATAATGCTGCTATAAACACTGGTGTGCAAATGTCCGTCTGTGTCTTTGCCCTTAAGTCCTTTGAGTAGATACCTAGCAGTGGTATTGCTGGGTCGTAATCCATTCTGCCAGTCTATGTCTTTTGATTGGTAAATTCAGTCCATTAACTTTTAGTGTTATTACTGTTTGGATAATATTTTCCTCTACCATTTTGGCTTTTGTATTATATATATCATACCTGATTTTCCTTCTTTCTACACTTTACTCCATACCTCTCTCTTCTGTCTTTTTGTATCTGACTTTAGTGCTCCCTTTAGTATTTCTTGCAGAGCTGGTCTCTTGGTCACAAATTCTCTCAGTGACTTTTTGTCTATAAATGTTTTAATTTCTCCTTCATTTTTGAAGGACAATTTTGCTGGATATAGGAGTCTTGGTTGGCAGTTTTTCTCTTTTAGTAATTTAAATATATCATCCCACTGTCTTCTAGCTTCCATGGTTTCTGCTGAGAAATCTACACATCGTCTTATTGGGTTTCCCTTGTATGTGACAGATTGTTTTTCTCTTGCTGCTTTCAAGATCCTCTCTTTCTCTTTGACCTCTGACATTCTAACTAGTAAGTGTCTTGGAGAACGCCTATTTGGGTCTAATCTCTTTGGGGTGCGCTGCACTTCTTGGATCTGTAAATTTAGGTCTTTCATAAGAGTTGGGAAATTTTCAGTGATAATTTCTTCCATTAGTTTTTCTCCTCCTTTTCCCTTCTCTTCTCCTTCTGGGACACCCACAACACGTATATTTGTGCGCTTCATATTGTCATTCAATTCCCTGATCCCCTGCTCAAGTTTTTCCATTCTTTTCCCTATAGTTTCTGTTTCTTTTTAGAATTCAGATGTTCCATCCCCCAGTTCACTAATTGTAGCTTCTGTCTCTTTAGATCTACCATTGTAGGTATCCATTGTTTTTTCCATTTTTTCTTCTTTGTCCGTCACTCCCATAAGTTCTGTGATTTGTTTTTTCAGATTTTCTATTTCTTCTTTTTGTTCAGCCCATGTCTTCTTCATGTCCTCCCTCAATTTATTGATTTGGTTTTTGAAGAGTTTTTCCATTTCTGTTCGTATATTCAGCATTAGTTGTCTCAGCTCCTGTATCTCATTTGAACTATTGGTTTGTTCCTTTGACTGGGCCATATCTTCAATTTTCTGAGCGTCATCCATTATTTTCTGCTGGTGTCTGGGCATTTGATCAGATTTCCCTGGGTGTGGGACCCGGCTGGTTGAAAGGTTTTTCTGTGAAATCTCTGGGCTCTGTTTTTCTTTTCCTGCCCAGTAGGTGGCGCTTGTGGTGCTCGTCTGTCTGCGGGTCCCACCAGTAAAAGATGCTGTGGCTCCTTTAACTTGCCAATCCGAATCTTGCAGTCGGCCCGGGAAACCACGCGTCGGGGGGGGGTGGTCGCCGGCCGCCGCGGCTTGGGGGAGTGCCGGTCGAAATTGCCCAGCTGGCCCGAGACGCCAAGCGTGGCGGGAGGGCCCTGCTATCCAACGTTCCCAGTCAGACCGGGGAGCCACATGCGTGGAGGGGACCCCAGTCGCCAGCCGCCCCGGCCGGGAAAACACGTGCCCCTCGGGTATCTCACCGCAGCGGATTCTCCCTGCCCGTTCAGCCGTTCCAGAATGGGGTACGCTGTTTTTTTGGTCTCTGTCGTGGCTCCGGGAGCTGTTTCATATTGTTTCTGTTTCTTTAGTTGCTGTTCTGGAGGAGGAACCAAGACCCGCGCGTCTTACTAAGCCGCCATCTTCTCCGGAAGTCCAAAAGCAACAAAATTTATTGATAGGGACTTTAACATTCCCAAGAATATCAGTATTTCCTAATGATTTATGTTGGAAGGATTTTTAATACATAAAAGCGTTTAGTACAATGTACTTGTTGCCCACTCAAATCTCTATCCCATTGTGCCTATATTATTTCTTATTCATCTATACACTAACTTTCATGCTAATTCTTTTAAGAACTGAAAAATTCTAGTTTCATTTAGCTTTTGTGTTAATAAAGTTTTGAATGAGTACCTCTGCATATATGAACAATTCAAATATGACCAATAAACTGCTAAAGAATCAATACATAAGAGCTGATGCCTTTTGACTATTCGTGGAGGTTTGCTATTCTTGGATTGATGTAACAGGGCTGTAAATAATGTTTTTACTCTGTAATAATGCTAAGTAGCTGATTTATCTCATTGTTAAAATGCAAAAAATTAAAATTTTTTTTAATTTAAAAAAATTAAAATTAAAATTTTCTGAAAAAAAAAAAAAGAAGCTTAGAGACACCAACCTCACCATTCTACATATGAAGCCCTTCTCTGCTTAGTACAACCATGTTACTAACCTTTCCAATCCAGGAAAAATGTTAGTATTTTAGTTTTTAAAACTTCCCTTGAAACGGTAAAACCAAAGGGTCTCTGGATCAGGTATACTAGGCAAAAATAGAAAAATTAAGTGAAGTTTACAGACCACCACCTCCCATACTGCCCCACCACTACCAACTGTCTTTCCTCACATGGCTCCTGGAGTACTGGGTGCAAAGTAGGAGACTGTTCACTCTGGAGACTCTGAACGAAATATTGACATTGGAGTTTTCCCAAAGAAACAATCCAGCAGATCACCCTAAAATGAATACTACTGTCAACAAGCCACATGCACATGCACAGAACTTCCATTCACCTTTAGGGGCCTATCCTAAAATATGAGCAGATCAACATGGACCAATAGGCATTCAAAGAAAGCATCCAATATCAAAGACCAAAACAAACCAATAACAACTAAAAACAAACATACTTGGGGGACACAGAGGTTATACAGGGAGTAGAAAATATTAAAACATTATCAGTAATTCTCAGAAAGATACGGTAAGCTAAAACGGTATGCTAAAATAAGGGAACAGAAATCAAGAGTTCTTAGAACTTAAAAATATGATTTTAGAAATGAGTAAATGAATAGAAAGTTTGGAAGGTATAGCTGAAGAAATCTCTGAAAATAGCAGAACAAAGGGAAAAAATGAAATTAAGGGAGAAAAGGTCTTATGAGCACTAGTTAAGGAGGTCCAATATGAGAAGAAAACTTGGAAAGCAAAGACCATGAAGGGAAGAAAAATCAAGAATACTTCCAAGAACTGAAAGTCATACATTTTCATATTGAAAACTAGCACAAAGGATGAAAACGGACCCACATTAGACATATCATTGTGAAATTTCAAAACATTTGGAACAAAGAGCAAATTTTACCCATTCCAAGGAAAAAACCAATAACTTTTTGAAAATTCGAGCATAATATATGTCCTTTTCTGAATATACGTTACATTTAGATTTTTTTAAAGCTTAAAAAAATAAAGAAGGAAATAAATGGTATACATTGGGAGTAAACTAGAAAACGGTTTACTTAAGCAGTAAAAAAAATAAGCATGTCTAGAAAAAAATTAGATGTGCATACAAGGCATAAACTTAAACTTGTTTTTACATCTTTTAATAAAAAGGAACCTAAGGAGTGAATGGTAAGACAACCATCTAAGTGCATGTGGACTTTTCTAGTCCAGGTATCATTACCTAACAAGTTTGTTACACCTAAGCATTAGCTGGAAGAGTCTGAAATTTAATGGCTGTGAGAAAAAAAGAGTAGGATACATGCAATGTCCTTTTCAACTTCCTAGAGGCAGATGAAAGGAAACTTCCGTTCATTCCAAAGAGGCTTGCAAACTCTGGTTCCCACGTGACACTAAAACCATTCATGACCACCTGATTAGAAAGAACACACAGCATACCTCTATCTTTCTTTGGAATAAGTGAATTATGATTCTCCAGAGGGTGACCAAGATATTTCCAAGAGGTATTTTCTTTTTTCTTTAGGACAATCTCTATTTTTCCCACATTCTCAACAACCTGCACTGAAAAGAAAAGAAATTCCACTTAAATTCACTTTTAATTTATTTTAGATTCTGATTAGCCTCTTCCAAATTAATTTATCAAGGACCAAACTAATAGGTCTTACTAGTTGTCATAAAAATTTAAATACAGTCAGGCAACTAATTAACACATGAAAAATAAAATAGGGCTACCATATACAAATAAGACACTGAATGAACCTCAAAAGCAAATTTAATGTATTCTCTTTTAACATTTCTTGGCTGGGATTTGAGGGGGTTCTTATGAGTAAATTCAATAGAACAATACTGAGCCCTTAATGAATATGGAATCCTTAATACATTAATTTAAATTATGGATTAAATTAATATAGTTCATGTGAATCTTTGATAATAGAGAACCTACCTGTTTTATGAGTGATTAAAAGTTTAAAATATATGAGAATAAAATAAGATTTTTATACCCTGGTAAAATTATGAGTTGAATATGCCTTTAAAGACCTAAATTACCTTTTGTCATTATAAACAATCTATGTGTTCTTACCCACTGTAAGCACAGTATTCAGTAGGATTTAACATTTTTTCTTTTTTTCTTTTTTTGCATGGGCAGACACCGGGAAACAAACCCAGGTCTCTGGCATGGCAGGTGAGAACTCTGCACGCTGAGCCACTATGGCCCGCCCAATATAATACTTTTTAAAGATAGATTGGTCAAATGAATCCACTTCAATGAGGGATGATTTGATGCTTAGCAAAGATAAAGACATGATCATTGAATCTAAAGAGCTAAATTTACATAATTTACAGAGCTTACTATAGTATATAGTAAGAATAGACACTGAACCAGTGTAAGGTACTCCAACAGTACTTTAAAACAAAAACCTCCACCATTTTATGAGTCTTTTGCTGTTAAACTGCTGTAGGTAAAATCCACACTTTGATGCAGCAATAAATTTAATATGCTCTTAACATTAAACATTTAAGAAGATATATCTAAGAAAAATTTGTTTGGTCAAGTATATTTCTTACAAGCTGCACTGCCAGGAATAGGGCAGAAATGAGACCAGAAAGGAAGGAAAAATGGAAAGGAGACAGAATTTTCATTTTCAAGAAGCAAAAAAGGAAAGGGTGAACAGATGTAAAGAATATGAGGAAAGGAAAACAAGGGGGGAAGGCAGGAGGGGGGACTAAAGCCAGAGGGAAAAGAACACATTTTAAAAATTGTATTTGTTTATGTAAAAAAAATCATGCCTTTCAACATGAGAATACACAAGTGAAAAAGAAGACACTCATTTTCCTTCTCTCTCACTGTACACACACATATATATATATATAAATCAGTTCTCATTTATTCTTTTCTTAGTAGCTTACCAGAAAACTCTTCCTGAATCTCATGGCTTAGCCCTGGGAAAGAAACATATATTTAATTACAATCCAATTTCAATTCAGATAGTCTGTAAACACCAAATAATATAATTTCAATGGTTCCCTTATACACTATGTAAAGCCCCATAAGAGAAGTAAAATTTATTCTGAGAGACCAAGAACTTTTTACACAACTAAAATGAAGAGTCAAATTACTTAACTACACATTTCCTCAAAGTCTGCATTTCTCTCCCCTATTAACTAAAGAGTAAAAACTCAATTGTCCAGAAGTGGGTAACCCACATTCTCCCAAACACGGTCCTATATTCACAACCTACGAAGCAGGAAAGGAGGACGGCAGGGAAAAGCAGCATCTGAGCATGCACGTTCCAGTGTGCACATGAGAACACAAGCCAGGCCTGGGTCCAGCTTAGGTTTTCCTTCTTAATTGTTCTCTAAAGTCCAATATCCATTCCAAAAATATTTTAATTGAGCATCTATGTGTCAAAGATAGTGTCTACGTGTTATAGATACAATGGTGAACAAAACAGACAAAAATCTCCCCTTTATGGAAACTACATTCTAGAAGGGGGAGATTCAAAAAATACTCTTACAAATATCTGCTCTAAATTTCACTGGGTGGTTATCTCAGAATTCTCTTAGAATTTTGCATTATTTTAGTCCTTTAGACCGAATATTAACAAGCAAGAGTTACATATATCCATTTTTGACAGTAGGATATTTCCCTTGATTTTTACAAGTATATTAGATATGCTGTTAGCTACAATATTAGTGAGATTGGTGAAAGTGCTATAACAAATCTTGGCATAGAGGTTTCAGTTAAAATCATGACAGTGTTAATAATTAATGTGTACTTTTCTAGACAGTTGAGTTTTTGTTTAAAACTTTCCCTTACTGGAGCAATTAGGCAAGAAAAAGAAATATAAGGTATCCAAATTGTAAAGGAAGAAGAAAACTTTCCCTATTTGCAGAAAACATGATCCTATATATAAAAAATCCTGAAAAATCCATAACAAAGCTCCTAGAGCTAATAAATAGAATTCAGCAATCTGGCCAAACACAAGAAAAAATCAGGAGTGTTCCTATATACAAGCAATGAACAATCAAAAGAAGAAATCAAGGAAAAAATTCTATTCACAAAAGCAACTAAAATAATCAAATATCTAGGAATAAACCTAACCAAGGAAGTAAAGGACAGGTACACAGAAAACTATAAAAAACACATAGAAAAGAATCAAAGTAGACTTAAATAAATGGAAAGACATTCCGTGTTCATGAATTGAAAGACTAATTATCATTAAGATATTAATCCCCCCTAAAGTGATTTATAGATTCAGTGTAATACCAATTAAACTTCTTTTCAGGAAAGGAAAAGCCAATTATCAAATTTATATGGCAAGCTAAGCGGACCCAAATAGCCAAAGCCATCTTGAAAAGGCAAGTAAAGTTGGAGGACTCACACTTCCCTATTTTAAAACTTCTTACAAAGTCAGAGTAATCAAAGCAGTATGGTATTAGGATAAGGACGGACATACAGACCAATGGAAGTGAACTGAGAGCTCAGAAATTATCCTTCACATTAATGGCCAACTGATTTTTGACCAGAGACAGACTGAGTTTTGACTGGGAGCAAAGACCACCCAATTCAGAAAGAATAATCTCTTCAACAAATGGTGCTGGGAAAACTGGATCTCCATTCGCAAAAAAAAAATGGAGGAGGACCCCTACCACACACCTTACACAAAGAACAATCTAAAATGGATCAAACACCTAAATATAAGAGTCAGACCTATAAAACTCCTAGAAGAAAACATATGGAAACATCTTTAAGACCTTGTGTTAGGCAATGTTTTCTTAAGACTTTGCTAGCAATAAAAGAAAAAAATAGATAAATGGGACTTCATAAAAATAAAAAACTTTTGAACCTCAAAGGACTTTATCTTGAAAATAAAATGATAACCCATACAATGGAGAAAATATTTGCAAACCACATTTCCAATAAAAGATTAATATCCAGAATATATAAAGAAATCCTTCAACTCAATAGCAAAAAAGACAAATAACCCAACTGAAAAATGGGCAAAAGACTTTAGTAGACATCTCCCTAGATAAGATATTCAAATGGCCAGAAAGCACATGAAAAGATGCTCAACGTCATTAGTCATCAGGGAAATACAATTCAAAACAATAATGAAAAACAATTTCACACTTGTTAGAATGGCTACTATTTTCTAGAAAAACAGAAAATTGCAAGTGTTGGAAAAGATATGGAGAAACAGAAACACTCGTTCACTGCTGGTGTCCATGTAAAATTGGCAGTCACTGTGGAAGACAGTTTGGTGGTTCCTCAGAAAGTTAAGTAATTCTAATCACCATATCACCTGGCAACCCTACTACTGGGTATATACCCCCAAAAAACTGAAAGCAGGGAATTGAACAGATTTTTGCACACCTATGTTCATAGTGGCATTGTTTACAACTGACAAAAGATGGAAGCAACCCAAGTATCCATAAACTGATGAATGGATAAATAAAATATGAAATATACATACAATGGAATATTATTCAGCTGTAAAAAGGAATAAAGTCCTGATGCATATGATGGATAAACCTTGAAGACATCATGTTGAATAAAATAAGCCAGACAGAAAAGGACAAATACTGTATGATCGCACTGATTTGAAATAAGTAGCATAAGAAAACTTATAAAGTCAAAATCTAGACTATAGCTACGAAGGGACAAGGTGGGGATAAGGAATGGGAAGTTAAGGTTGAAAATTTTCCTATTTGGATGGGAATGTTTTGGTAATGGATGGGGTGATGGTAGTACAACATTGTGAACATAATTAATAGCACCAAAACACCTATCTGAATATCGTTAAAAGGGGAAAAGTTAGGTTGTACACATGGTAACAGAATAAAATTTAAAAATTAAAAAATATTAAAAAATTTTTAAAAATCCATGGAACTGCACTATACAAACAATGAACCCTAAGTTAAACTATGCACTATAGTTAATAGTACAATTATAAAAATGTACTTTCATTAATTGTAACAAATGTTCCACACCAATGAAGGTGTGAATAATAGGGTGCTATAGGGGTATCCTGTATATTAGGCATGATTTTTCTGTAAATCCACAACCTCTCTAACAGGAAAAACAAAACAAAACTCTCCCTTATATGGCAACACCCATTAGAGCTTATATATTAAAAAACGAGAAAAACAAAACATTTAATAGCGTAGGATATATTTCTAGAGGAAAAGTTTAAGGTTTGAGTTTGATTCATCTAACAAATGGTGGCAGGGGGAGAAAAACATTTATCCGCCCTGACCAAATACAGAACTAAAGGTACTTCATCAACATAGCAAAACAATAAGCAGAATGCCAAGTTGGCTGAGATCTGGAGAATTTCAGCCGGTTTTACAAAAGTAAATGAAATGTTCTTCAAGTAAGAGTACATGTTTAAAACACCATTATTATTTTCTTTTTGTTGCTTTTGTTTCATTTCTACTTTCTCTCAAGAAAAACATAACATTCACAGAAGAATATAAATTCATTTTACATGGAGAAAAGGGTGAAATCCTAGAGGCAGAAGTTCAGTATGGGTGAAAAGTGTAATAAGAATCTTTGGCCACAGGCCTTTTGAGTACTGGATCTTTTTTTCTGACAGATTTATAGTATCTCAAGAGACAGAAGGGATTTGTATGGTTGTTCTTTGGCCATGAAAGGCCAGGCATCTGAAGGATACAGTAGCAACCTCACAGTTCAGGCTGCTTTCTTGTGAGAGAGCTAGAAAAGAAGAGGCCAACATGACAGGGGAATTGTTTGTAGGTCTCAAGTACAAGAAAATTAGCAAACTGGCCAATACATATTCTATATTTTATGATTTTAACCACATCCAATTGCTTAAACTTAAACATGTTAGAACTTTCTTCAGTGTGGATGAAGAAGGAACAGAAAAAAACATTAAAAATGAGAAATTAAAATGAAGATAGGAGATAAAAGATTATAGTTACCTAGACTGTAGACCAAGTTACTATCATACTTAAAGGAAACTGCAGTTGTTTCAATTAACAAAAATAAGGTACTCACCAATATGTATGAGATATGAATAATCCTTGATAATTATTTCTGCTCTAAAGGAATCATCCTGATGATCAATTATTACTGAGTCTAAATTGATATCCTTAAACAGAAAGCAAAAAGAAAAGGTTAAAAAGTAAATTTTTTCTGACTTTCTTATCCTTTTAAGATAATTATTGGAAATTCATATATCACTTCTTTATAGAACTCTCCAGCTAAAGAAAGGTTACTCTTGTTTTCTTCTCTCATATAACCCAGTTTTCCTTCAGAGCACATATCATGATTTTAATTATATATTTGTCTCTGTTTAATATCTGCCTTACCCACTAGTCTCTAAACTCAAAGTAGAACAGACTATCTTTAAAACATTGCTTAGAACCTAGTAGCTGCTCAATAAAACTTGTTACTAAATAATGTGGGGAAAAAAAAAAAAAGGAATCAGACCAGAATCCAGAATCAGAGTAGGCCTAAAAGCTAAGATATATGAATTCGTTTTAACTTTTCCACTATTTTGTGATACAACTTCTCAACCTCAGCCTATTAAAAAAAAACCAATTCACTAACAAATTTTTAGTCTCAAAGTTTGACATAGCCTTGGTGCTATTTTGGTACCTATCAGTTATATCACACACTGAACACATTATTTCACATAGAAAGCCTTCCCTTAGTCATCAACCTATCTGTGCCCCACTGATAGTACCTGTGAGAGTAGACTTCAACCTTCCTAGCCCCTGGCTTTTAGTTCTAGACTGCACAAAAGAGAGTGGGAGATGGGACTAGCAGTGCTTCTCTCACCCTTGGCTGTATCAGACAGAAGTAGGTTGCTCATGCAGAATGGTGGAGTCAGAGGAATCCCCAGGACAGACGTGGTTCTGCTGCTACAGAAGTAGCACGAATTCTTAAAATTTCCAAGTTGCCAGAATGTCTTTACATCTACACAGCTCCTCAAAGTGTTGGAACCTTGCCAGCTGCTGGAGAATATGTCTGTAAATTGTGTTTTTATTTATCTGATTTCCCGACTGGGCTGTAAGCTCCATGAAAGCCAAGTGTCTATGTAACTGGCCCATCTTTAGATCCGTGACTTCTAAGACAGTGTCTTAAATGAAGTGAATGTCTATAAGTATTTAATTGAATGAATTATCTATACAATTGTAGTTTCACAAGGACATATGAACCCCATTAGTGATATATGTTTATAAGCCACAGTAGTACCCTCTCTCCTGTCTCTCTAATCCCAATTTATAGTCGGGAAACTTGTTCTTATGGTGCAGTTAACTGGTATTCTCACTTCTGTACTCTATGCTTAAAAAAAAAATCACAAAAAGGCACATAAGTACTTCCTAATTTAGTTTGTAGATCTTTTTAAGAGGCTAGATAGCATGGTTGTCCAGGGGTATATGTTTGGAAGCCACACTGCCTGGGTTCAAATTCTGGATTTGTCCCTTACTGAATGACTATAGGTAAAACAACTCTGTTTGCTCATCTGTAAACTGGGGATAATAATAATACCTAACTTATGGTATTATTATTATCCTATTATTGTTAATAGGACTAAATAAGTAAATAAGTAAATATGAGAAAAATGCTTAGAAAATCATCTAGCACATGGCTAATATTTACTGGGCATTTAGTCTTTTTTTCTGATTTTAAAGATGTATTTACCTTCTGTCTAGTATATATGACAATGGTAACAGAAGACTCTGTTTGGAACCAGTCATAGCTGTAAAACATTAAGAATGAATAATTATATTGACAAGTATGTGCATTAACATATTAAATCATTAAATGCTTAAAATTTACATAACAAATCTCTTCCTCTAGTTTACAATTTTTTTAAAAACAAAACAGTGGTCATATGATGTGCTAAGTTCTGCATTATATCACTGAGTTATTTCCAAATTTAAAGTATTTTCTATTCTGCGTATTCCAAATTGGAATAAAAGCAAAAGAAGATACTTTTTATAAAGGTTATACATCTCCTTACTAAAATCTTTTACCAGGGCAATAATAGAACACAAAATGTTTTTTTTTCAAAAAGAAACATTGAAGAAATATATATGTTTATTATCTTCACCCTTCCTTGTCACAAGCATATTACTACTAAAGAAATTAACTGATCAAGGTTGTTTAATAGATCAACAATAAAACTTTACATAAAAAACTAAGTCTTCCATCTTGCCATAGCTACTGACCAAATTGATATTGGATTTGCACTTATTACCTATACATAAGTACCCACAGGCAAATACTATAGTAGGCATCCTCAGGGACTTACTTAAAATTTCATATGAAATAATTTAACAGATTTAACAAGTGTAGCAGGATACCAAAGCTGCTGTTAGAATTATGTGGACTGGCAATAGGGAGAGAGGAGGTAAGAGAACGACTTTATGGAGAGCACATAGAACCATGAAGATATTTGAAATGCCATTAACAAAAATATACATGTATTGTTTAATTTAATGTTAACTAAGAGATTAGTGTATAAGACATTTTAAAAGAGTTCCACTGAAAATAGATTAAAAAAAACTATTTAATGATAGGAAACTGCTCACAGAATATACTGTGATATCAATATTATAAAAATAGAATAAAACAGAAATAGGTATTATATTTCCTACAATATATAAAAAGCAAGGAATTGAAAATGTTAAGCACATCTAAAGTAATGGGATTACAACTGAATTTTACTACTTTCCTTGATATTGTTGTTGTTTTCCATTTTCTATGATGAATGTACATTTTATGATCAGACAAAAAATTTAATAGTTTTTTAAAGTTTTGAGGTTTAAAAGGGATTGAACTTCCACTGTATTAAAAATGTCACATTAATAGAAAAACACCTTCTCCAACAAGACCTGATGAAAGAAGCACTACAGTTCTCATGTCAAAAAAGCATGGGTTAATAGTAAGCAATAAATCAAACCCAGAGTATTTTTTTTAATATGTATATTAAAAAATATGAAGACTGATTTAGCTTTAAAAAATAAAACAAGAATGCATACCTTGGAGAACTAGATCCTTCTTTGGCAAGTGTATCTGTCACTTGGCTTTGGGGAAGCATGCCTTCATCAAAAAAACAAAATAGCTACAGTTCATCCACACAGCATTTTTCAGAATTTTTTTTTTTTTTTGATTTTTAAATTTTGGTTTGATCCTTTCAGTAAACTTCTTACTTAAATATTATACATATACATAAAAGGACAAAAATCATAAATACAGAACTCAATGAATTTTCATAAAGTGAAACACACCCATGTAGCCAGCACCCTCCTTATTCCATCTCCCAATTATTGCTCCTCTCACAATGGTAGCTACTATCTCAATTTAGGGTATGTGTATGTTTAGCTTTAGTAGATAATACTAAACAGTCTTCCATGGCTTACCAATTTAGACTGTTTATCAGTAGTGTATGAGCGTTCCAGTTGTTCTACAACTTCATCAACACATGGTACTATGTCTTTTTTCTTTTTAGTCATGCTTGTGGGCATGCATCAACATAGCATTTTAAAAGCCCACTAAGGTTGTGATTTTCAAATTGTTCTTGGAAACTCTGAAAGATGGGAGAACTCTGGAAATTCTGCAAACATTGAGTGCACTGCTTATATCCTCAAGGTTTAGTTTGGGGAAAAAAAGGATGGCTGCTAAAGACTTCCAAAAAATCACTGCATCGATTATATTAATATTTCTCCAACTATGCAGGAAAAATATATAAATGTTCAGTATCTGTTGAGTTCTAAGATTAGAAAGCATAGTAATTATATAAAATTAGAGTGGGAGGCATTTTTGAGATAAGCTAGTTTAGAGGTTTCCAAGATTCTTTTTAGCCACAGAACCCTCTGTTTATATACAAGTTTAAGTGGAAACATAAGATGTGAAACAGGCATAATTATCTTGTTGAAGGTGAGCCATGAGCCCATGTCTTATGGCTCAATTTCCATCTTCTTTTCCTACAACTCTGCACAACACAATTTTCAGATGAACAAAGGGAGCTCCAGAGACATGACATAACAAAGCCAAGGCTGTGAACTAATTAGCAGTGAACCCTAAAGAAGAATGTTCCAACCACAAAACTAAAACTATAACAAATGACAGGACTACAATAATTAAAATGTATTTTTTTTCTAAAATACCAAAAAGGCAAGAAAAGATGATTCTTATTAAATTATTTGAGAAGCACTGAAAGATATTTCATGGAAGAAATAAATGCTATTTTTCCTGTGACGGACTCCAAGATATACAAATAAAAAAAAAAGCATCACCACCTAAGACTTTCTATAAGAAAAAGCAGGCAATAGAATTCATAAATCATTAGCCAATTTTGAACTTATATGATTTTATCAGGACCAGAAAATCTGGATTTTATCTCAGTCATCATTTATGCAAAACACTGTTTCCTCTTCAAATTCAAATAAAAACTACCTGTCAACCTGATAAAATCAAATAAAACAACTTCTAAACATGTGAAAAACTATCCACTACCATAAAAATAAAATTCCTATTAGAACAGAAGAACGTCATAATCAAGTAGAATATATTTTGATTTCAATTTTTGCCAAAAAAAAAAAAGGTTTACATAAATATCCCTGTGGATAAGTTGAAGAAATCTGGGGTAAATGTGGGATGAAGTAAAATAATTAAGTAAATCAAGGTGAAATGAATGAATATTTTCCCTCCCAAATGTGCTTATTGATGTCTTCAGTGGAATACTTAAGTAGTCTAGCTCATTCATTATTTTAAACAGCTGTTTGAATGACAAAGAAGGTAGGCAGCTCATACCTTCAATACATAGACTTACTAAAAGTTTAAATGTGCCACATTAAGAGGCAGCTAATAAATATAAATGTATAAACAAATATATTTTATGTACATATACAGGTACATGTATGCACATGTGCACTTGTGTGTGTGTGTGTATAGAATCCCAGTCACAAGAGGCAACTGTGCTAGCCAGACACTTGAGGAGTGTTATGCTGTTATGGAAGCCACCTTTAATTAAGTGCATTCAAAGGTGGGCAAGAGGAAATGAAAGGTTCTGGAAGCCACAGGTGGTGGGAATTGGTAACAAGTCTGTAAGCTAAGATGGCATGTAGACTACAGAAGAGTCAATAGTCAAATGAAACCTGAGTTCAAACCTTTTTTAATGCGGTGTTCTACCATCAAACAACTTCAGGTGTTGTATCTCGCACTCATCAATTAGTCTACAATACAGACTATTTTCTCTAGTTTCAGACCTGAAGTATTCTTATTCAGTATTGTACTGTCTCAGAAAGAGGAACTCCTAGTCACTTCAAGTTTTCAAGCCAAGGGCAGATGAATACCTGGGTGCTCAGGGATATTATAGGAGGAAATACCATATGAATAATAGTTGGAGTAAGGGACCTGTAAAGTTCTGTCAAATTCTCTAAGTTTGGCAAGGAAAGACATCTTTAGTATAAAAAATATTTATATACCTCATACTATTCTGTGAAGCAACACTGTCATAAGGATGCGAGTATAATTTACATTTAACTATAAATTTACGTGACTTACCATTTAAGACTTTCTTTTCCTCACGGTAGTCTGTGCAGTGATTTAGGAAAAAAGACAGATAAGAACGTCATTAGTATATCAGTAAACATTATTGATTTAAAGATAACAGCACTTCTTATTGAAAAGTTTTCTTCTACAGTCTGAAGAGGGAAATAAGGCTAATAAATATCGTCTTTTTTCAGATGTAATTTTCATCTCTGAAGATTGCCAGGCCATTTCTCCAGGTGTCATCTCATATTTCACTGGGAGTTTTTCTACTGCTTTGGTCATTTTTCCTCATGGTTAATTTCTTTGGAGAGCACATAAAAAAAAACCCCAAGCTTCATCTAGGTTATAAAATTGTAAATTAGCTTAAAATAACTATAATTTATTAGATTATATTTTATGTCTCATTACCTTTCTTTTTTATTGAGGCTGGTATTTAAAACTATTATTGCTACTCCAAGTTTAAGTGGCTCAAAAACCTGAAAATATGTTAGGTCTTTCACATGTATCCACGATGCAATTATAAGTATTACAACCCAGAAAAAAATTAACAGTTATTTTCTTTCAGGATGGCAGCTGACTCATAAATCTACATTATATCTTGATACCTACAAATGGTATATGATTATGGTCAAATTGAACCCCTCAGCAAGTTATCAAAGTTTAAAAAAAAACACAGAATGACAAGTTAGCACAAAATATCTTAGTCAAACTGAAAGACATCACTTGTTAAGCTGACATCACCTTTTTTTATAGAAAAAGAAACTAATGTATTTAAATCACTGCTTTTGAAAATTTTATGTTCTGATTTTTAATCAATGAGAGAGATCATAATTACCTCCACTTCACTCACTCATCTCAAAATAATCATGATTAAGGAGGCCAAATGACCACCCTTCATATTATTCTTGCCATTTTAATGAAATAATTTCATTGCTGAAAGGCATCTTAACAAATTGCAGCAAATTATCATCTGCTCATATTTGACGACAGAGGTCAAGGATTTGACTGAAGCTCAAAGCTCTTCTGCAGCAAAGCCAAGATTAGACTTTGTCTTCCCTGAAACTGAACCCCATTTTTCTATTTTTTTTATACACATGGACTATCTTTCCATTTATTCGGGTCTTTTGATTTTTTTTTTTCCTTTTTTTTCCATTCATCACCATGATCATTTCTTAGAACACTTGCATCAATGCAGAAAAAGAAATAAAAAGAAAAAAGCTCATACATACCATACCCCTTACCCCTCCCTTCTCATTGACCGCCAGTATTTCCATCTACCCAAGGTATTTTAGCCTTTGTTTCCCCTTTTTTTTCATACCTCTTACCACTCCCATTCATTGATCACTAGCATTTCAATTCACTAAATCCATTTCAACATTTGTTCCCCCATTATTTATCTATTCTTTAATCCAGGTTTTACTCTCCAGCCTCTCCAATATACCTTAACTGAAAAGGTGATATCTAGATAACATGTAAGAATAACCTCCAGGATAACCTCTTGACTCTGTTTGGAATTGTTCAGCCATTGATACTTTATTTTGTCTCATTTCTCTCTTCCCCCTTTTGGTAGAGAAGGTTTACTCGATCCCTTGGTGCTGAATGTCAGCTCATTCTAGGATTTCTGTCCCTCGTTGCCACCCCTGGGAGTCATGTCCCAGGAAGAGAGGGGGAGCACAGTGAGTTTGTGTGTTGTGTTGGCTGAGACGGAGAGAGGCCCTATCTGGGCAACAAAAGAGGTTCTCTGGAGGTGACTCTTAGGCCTAATTTTAAGTAGGCTTAGCCTATCCTTTGAGAGGATAAGTTTCATACGAACAAACCCCATGATTGAGGTCTTAGCCTATTGCTTGGGTTGTCCCCACTGCTTGTGAGAACATCAGGAATTCTCCACATGGGGAAGTTGAATTTTTCCCCTTTCTCGCTATTCCCCCAAGGGGACTTTCTTTATTCACTGTTCGAACCACTCTGGGATTTATCGAGCCCCATTTTTCTTAATATGCCATTGGTACAGTTAGCACTTCCTGAAAAGACATAGAACCAAAAAGCAATTTAAATTCTATCTCAAAATGAGCTTTGTCAGCTGCCAGATAAGAATCTAGTCATTACAGTTTACAAGGGATCACTGATATCCCCGTTTGGTCACTTACTATCATCATGTTGTTTTCATCTGTCTTTGCTATTGCAGTTGTGACTATTTGTTTTATCTTAGAACAAGCAGTCAATTCATATGAGTGAATTAAATCTATGTCAGTGTACAATATAGCTGGCATTTTTATAAATCTCATTTATCGTGCAAAAATAATCAGTTTTTATCTAAGAGGCTGTGTTAGTTAGATTCAGTTGTCAACTTGGCCAGGTGAGCATACCTAGTTTTGTTGCTGTGGACATAAGCCAATGGTACGTGAACCTCATCTGTTGCCAATTACATCTGCAGTCAGCTAAGAGGCATGTCTGCTGCAATGAGTGACTTTTGACTTAATTGGCTGGTGCTTAAATGAGAGAGCGCAACGTAGCACAGCCTAAGCAGCTAGGCATTCCTCATCTCAGCACTTGCAGCTCAGCCCAGGCCTTTGGAGATGCAGAAAGAAGTCACCCAGGGAAAGTTGTTGGGACCCAGGGGCCTGGAGAGAAGACCAGCAGAGACCATTTTGTGCCTTTCACATAAGAAAGAACCTCAGTGGAAAGTCAGCTGCCTTTCCTCTGAAGAACCAACAAAATAAATCCCCTTTTATTAAAAGCCAATCCATCTCTGGTGTGTTGCATTCCTGCAGCTAGCAAACTAGAACAGAGGCTCACATATTTTAAAAAACTGTCCCACATAATTCATTTCTGGGGGAAAAAAACTATCTCAAATGATTACTTCCTGCCTGATATTAATTGATTCAAATCCATCAGAACTTTCTGGATTCAGCTAAACTAGTATGTTTTCTTCCTGGGCCATTTTTTTTAAACCGTTTTTTATTGTATAGAATAACATATATACAAAGCAAAGAAAAAAGCAATAGTTTTCAAAGCACTCTTTAACAAGTAGTTACAGGACAGATTCCAGAGTTTGTCATGGGCTACCGTATGATCCTCTCATATTTTTCCTTCTAGCTGCTCCAGAACATAGGAGGCTAGAGGGCTTACATACTTTTTTATCATCACAATCAACTTTTTTTCCCTTCTTTTTTTGTGAACAATAACGTATATATAAAATAGCTACAAATTTCAAACCACAACACCACAATTATGTAGAACATATTTCAGACTTTGACACTGGTTACAATTTCATAATTTAAGGTTTTTTACTTCTAGCTGCTCTAAAATACTGGAGACTTTTTAAAAGAGATATCAATTTAATGATTCAGCATTCATACTCATTTGTTAAGTCCTATCTTTTATGTATAATTCCACCATCACCTTTAATCTTTCCATACCTCTCTCTGGGGTTGTCTGGCCTATGGCAATTCTAAATTTTTGGTATTGGAAGGGTCTGTCACTAATATGAGGTAGGGAGATAGAACTATCTGATGTTCTGGAGAGCCTGGGCTAGGTTTCAGGACTTATCTTGAAATAACCTCCAGGGACCCATCTGGAGGTTGTAGATGCCTGGAAAGTTACTCTAGTGCTGGGCCATTTTTAATACAAGAAGTACCAAAAGGAAGAGAACTTCCACTTAAATTATTTAATTAAAAAAAACTCTAGTAGTCACTTTTGCAAGTCTTTTCAAACACTGAGTCATAGAAATAGAAGAGAAGAAGGGATTATTTTATCTTATTAAAAGGGTTTTAACAGCTGAATCATTTTAGTAACAGGAGGTGCTTTTCTCCTAGGAAGGAATTCTGATATTCTGTCTTGGTAACTAATTCTATCATTTTGTTGGCTCAGTGGCAAGAGAATTTGAATGTTGGTTAATATGTATTACTCTAATAAGAAAGACCTCTGCTTTCAGGAGAAGTCATAGTGTCTTTTAGAAGGCTAAAGCAATGACCTACAAAGGAAATTGCTCCACTCTGCCTTAGTAAGACAGCTAAGTGAGGATTTTTAATTGTAAACCCAATCTCGTTTACCTCTACTGAGTGGAACCACTAGAGGATTCCCTGGGATAAAGAAAGTAAGAAAAATCCTGTTTTACTCTCTCATCATGATCATTCTTTCAATAAATATCTGTTGATCAACATCTTAATAGGGACACGGACATGATACCATATGACTTAAAACTTAGGATAATATGAATGTATATTCAGTTGCTTATACATGCATGAAGGTAATTTGGAAGGAGTCACAATAAAATTTATGATGTGATTACCTTCATGTGTGTATGGAAGGGAACAAGCATAGATATGAGAGAGCTGCAGTAAAGGGACTTCTCATTCTCAAATCATGTGAATATATTACTTATTCAAAAAACTGAATAAACAGAATTCATAATAAAATGTCAATATACTATTTTTTTTTATTTTTTTTATTTTTATTATTTAAAAAAAGAATTAACAAAACAATTAGAAATCATTCCAATCTACATGTACAATCAGTAATTCTTAATAACATCACATAGTTGCATATTCATCATTTCTTAGTACATTTGCATCGATTTAGAAAAAGAAATAAAAAGACAACAGAATAAGAATTAAAACAATAATAGAAAGAAAAAAAAACAAAAAAAACAAAAACAAAAAACCTATACCTCACATGCAGCTTCATTCAGTGTTTTAACATAATTGCATTACAATTGGGTAGTATTGTGCTGTCCATTTCTGAGTTTTTATATCCAGTCCCGTTGTACAGTCTGTATCCCTTCAGCTCCAATTATCCCTTCTCTTTTTTTTTTTTTTTAATTAACGGAAAAAAAGAAATTAACCCAACATTTAGAGATCATACCATTCTACACATGCAATCATTAATTCTTAACATCATCACATAGATGCATGATCATCATTTCTTAGTACATTTGCATTGGTTTAGAAGAACTAGCAACATAACCGAAAAAGATATAGAATGTTAATATAGAGAAAAAAATAAAAGTAATAATAGTAAAATCAAAACAAAACAAAACAAAACAAAACAAAAACCTATAGCTCAGATGCAGCTTCATTCAGTGTTTTAACATGATTACTTTACAATTAGGTATTATTGTGCTGTCCATTTTTGAGTTTTTGTATCTAGTCCTGTTGCACAGTCTGTATCCCTTCAGCTTCAATTACCCATTGTCTTACCCTGTTTCTAACTCCTGCTGAACTCTGTTACCAATGACATATTTCAAGTTTATTCTCGAATGTCCGTTCACATCAGTGGGACCATACAGTATTTGTCCTTTAGTTTTTGGCTGGATTCACTCAGCATAATATTCTCTAGGTCCATCCATGTTATTACATGGTTCATAAGTTTATCTTGTCTTAAAGCTGCATAATATTCCATCGTATGTATATACCACAGTTTGTTTAGCCACTCTTCTGTTGATGGAGATTTTGGCTGTTTCCATCTCTTTGCAATTGTAAATAATGCTGCTATAAACATTGGTGTGCAAATGTCCGTTTGTGTCTTTGCCCTTAAGTCCTTTGAGTAGATACCTAGCAATGGTATTGCTGGGTCATATGGCAATTCTATATTCAGCTTTTTGAGGAACCGCCAAACTGCCTTCCACAGTGGTTGCACCCTTTGACATTCCCACCAACAGTGGATAAGTGTGCCTCTTTCTCCGCATCCTCTCCAGCACTTGTCATTTTCTGTTTTGTTGATAATGGCCATTCTGGTGGGTGTGAGATGATATCTCATTGTGGTTTTGATTTGCATTTCTCTAATGGCCAGGGACATTGAGCATCTCTTCATGTGCCTCTTGGCCATCCGTATTTCCTCTTCTGAGAGGTGTCTGTTCAAGTCTTTTTCCCATTTTGTAATTGGGTTGGCTGTCTTTTTGTTGTTGAGATGAACAATCTCTTTATAAATTCTGGATACTAGACCTTTATCTGATATATCATTTCCAAATATTGTCTCCCATTGTGAAGGCTGTCTTTCTACTTTCTTGATGAAGTTCTTTGATGCACAAAAGTGTTTAATTTTGAGGAGTTCCCATTTATTTATTTCCTTCTTCAGTGCTCTTGCTTTAGGTTTAAGGTCCATAAAACCGCCTCCAGTTGTAAGATCCATAAGATATCTCCCTACATTTTCCTCTAACTGTTTTATGGTCTTAGACCTAATGTTTAGAGCTTTGATCCATTTTGAGTTAACTTTTGTATAGGGTGTGAGAGATGGGTCTTCTTTCATTCTTTTGCATATGGATATCCAGTTCTCTAGGCACCATTTATTGAAGAGACTGCTCTGTCCCAGGTGAGTTGGCTTGACTGCCTTATCAAAGATCAAATGTCCATAGATGAGAGGGTCTATATCTGAGCACTCTATTCGATTCCATTGGTCGATATATCTATCTTTATGCCAATACCATGCTGTTTTGACCACTGTGGCTTCATAATATGCCTTAAAGTCAGGCAGCGCGAGACCTCCAGTTTCGTTTTTTTTCCTCAAGATGTTTTTAGCAATTCGGGGCACCCTGCCCTTCCAGATAAATTTGCTTATTGGTTTTTCTATTTCTGAAAAATAAGTTGTTGGGATTTTGATTGGTATTGCATTGAATCTGTAAATCAATTTAGGTAGGATTGACATCTTAACTATATTTAGTCTTCCAATCCATGAACACGGTATGCCCTTCCATCTATTTAGGTCTTCTGTGATTTCTTTTAGCAGTTTTTTGTAGTTTTCTTTATATAGGTTTTTTGTCTCTTTAGTTAAATTTATTCCTAGGTATTTTATTCTTTTAGTTGCAATTGTAAATGGGATTCGTTTCTTGATTTCCCCCTCAGCTTGTTCATTACTAGTGTATAGAAATGCTACAGATTTTTGAATGTTGATCTTGTAACCTGCTACTTTGCTGTACTCATTTATTAGCTCTAGTAGTTTTGTTGTGGATTTTTCCGGGTTTTCGACGTATAGTATCATATCGTCTGCAAACAGTGATAGTTTTACTTCTTCCTTTCCAATTTTGATGCCTTGTATTTCTTTTTCTTGTGTAATTGCTCTGGCTAGAACCTCCAACACAATGTTGAATAATAGTGGTGATAGTGGACATCCTTGTCTTGTTCCTGATCTTAGGGGGAAAGTTTTCAATTTTTCCCCATTGAGGATGATATTAGCTGTGGGTTTTTCATATATTCCCTCTATCATTTTAAGGAAGTTCCCTTGTATTCCTATCTTTTGAAGTGTTTTCAACAGGAAAGGATGTTGAATCTTGTCGAATGCCTTCTCTGCATCAATTGAGATGATCATGTGATTTTTCTGCTTTGATTTGTTGATATGGTGTATTACATTAATTGATTTTCTTATGTTGAACCATCCTTGCATACCTGGGATGAATCCTACTTGGTCATGATGTATAATTCTTTTAATGTGTTGTTGGATACGATTTGCTAGAATTTTATTGAGGATTTTTGCATCTGTATTCATTAGAGAGATTGGTCTGTAGTTTTCTTTTTTTGTAATATCTTTGCCTGGTTTTGGTATGAGGGTGATGTTGGCTTCATAGAATGAATTAGGTAGTTTTCCCTCCACTTCGATTTTTTTGAAGAGTTTGAAGAGAATTGGTACTAATTCTTTCTGGAACGTTTGGTAGAATTCACATGTGAAGCCATCTGGTCCTGGACTTTTCTTTTTAGGAAGCTTTTGAATGACTAATTCAATTTCTTTACTTGTGATTGGTTTGTTGAGGTCATCTATGTCTTCTTGAGTCAAAGTTGGTTGTTCATGTCTTTCCAGGAACCCGTCCATTTCCTCTAAATTGTTGTATTTATTAGCGTAAAGTTGTTCATAGTATCCTGTTATTACCTCCTTTATTTCTGTGAGGTCAGTAGTTATGTCTCCTCTTCCATTTCTGATCTTATTTATTTGCATCCTCTCTCTTCTTCTTTTTGTCAATCTTGCTAAGGGCCCATCAATCTTATTGATTTTCTCATAGAACCAACTTCTGGCCTTATTGATTTTCTCTATTGTTTTCATGTTTTCAATTTCATTTATTTCTGTTCTAATCTTTGTTATTTCTTTCCTTTTGCTTGCTTTGGGGTTAGCTTGCTGTTCTTTCTCCAGTTCTTCCAAATGGATAGTTAATTCCTGAATTTTTGCCTTTTCTTCTTTTCTGATATAGGCATTTAGAGCAATAAATTTCCCTCTTAGCACTGCCTTTGCTGCGTCCCATAAGTTTTGATATGTTGTGTTTTCATTTTCATTCGCCTCGAGGTATTTACTGATTTCTCTTGCAATTTCTTCTTTGACCCAGTCGTTGTTTAGGAGTGTGTTGTTGAGCCTCCACGTATTTGTGAATTTTCTGGCACTCTGCCTATTATTGATTTCAAACATCATTCCTTTATGGTCCGAGAAAGTGTTGTGTAAGATTTCAATCTTTTTAAATTTGTTAAGACTTGCTTTGTGACCCAGCATATGGTCTATCTTTGAGAATGATCCATGAGCACTTGAGAAAAAGGTGTATCCTGCTGTTGTGGGATGTAATGTCCTATAAATGTCTATTAAGTCTAGTTCATTTATAGTAATATTCAGATTCTCTATTTCTTTGTTGATCCTCTGTCTAGATGTTCTGTCCCTTGATGAGAGTGGTGAGTTGAAGTCTCCAACTATTATGGTATATGAGTCTATTTCCCTTTTCAGTGTTTGCAGTATATTCCTCACGTATTTTGGGGCATTCTGATTCGGTGCGTAAATATTTATGATTGTTATGTCTTCTTGTTTAATTGTTCCTTTTATTAGTATATAGTGTCCTTCTTTGTCTCTTTTAACTGTTTTACATTTGAAGTCTAATTTGTTGGATATTAGTATAGCCACTCCTGCTATTTTCTGGTTGTTATTTGCATGAAATATCTTTTCCCAACCTTTCACTTTCAACCTATGTTTATCTTTGGGTCTAAGATGTGTTTCCTGTAGACAGCATATAGAAGGATCCTGTTTTTTATTCCATTCTGCCAATCTATGTCTTTTGATTGGGGAATTCAGTCCATTGACTTCAGTGTTATTACTGTTTGGATAATATTTTCCTCTAACATTTTGCCTTTTGTATTATATACATCATATCTGATTTTCCTTCTTTCTACACTCTTTTCCATATCTCTCTCTTCTGTCTTTTTGTATCTGACTCTAGTGCTCCCTTTAGTATTTCTTGCAGAGCTGGTCTCTTGGTCACAAATTCTTTCAGTGACTTTTTGTCTGAGGATGTTTTAATTTCTCCCTCAGTTTTGAAGGATAATTTTGCTGGATATAGGAGTCTTGGTTGGCAGTTTTTCTCTTTTAGTATTTTAAATATATCATCCCACTGTCTTCTAGCTTCCATGGTTTCTGCTGAGAAATCTACACAAAGTCTTATTGGGTTTCCCTTGTATGTAATGGATTGTTTTTCTCTTGCTGCTTTCAAGATCTTCTCTTTCTCTTTGACCTCTGACATTCTAACTAGTAAGTGTCTTGGAGAACGCCTATTTGGGTCTAATCTCTTTGGGGTGCGCTGCACTTCTTGGATCTGTAATTCTAGGTCTTTCATAAGAGTTGGGAAATTTTCAGTGATAATTTCTTCCATTAGTTTTTCTCCTCCTTTTCCCTTCTCTTCTCCTTCTGGGACACCCACAACACGTATATTTGTGCGGTTCATATTGTCCTTGAGTTCCCTGATACCCTGTTCAAATATTTCCATTCTTTTCCCTATAGTTTCTGTTTCTTTTTGGAATTCAGATGTTCCATCCTCCAAATCACTAATTCTATCTTCTGTCTCTTTAAATCTATCATTGTAGCTATCCATTATTTTTTCTATGTTTGCTACTTTATCCTTCACTTCCATAAGTTCTGCGATTTGTTTTTTCAGTTTTTCTATTTCTTCTTTATGTTCAGCCCATGTCCTCTTCATGTCCTCCCTCAATTTATCGATTTCATTTTTGAAGAGGTTTTCCATTTCTGTTCGTATATTCAGCATTAGTTGTCTCAGCTCTTGTGTCTCATTTGAGCTATTGGTTTGTTCCTTTGACTGAGCCATATTCTCAATCTTTTGAGCGTGGACAGTTATCTTCTGCTGCTGGCGTCTGGGCATTTATTCAGATTTCTCTTGGTGTTGGACCCAGCAAGGTTGTAATATTTTTCTGTGAAATCTCTGGGTTCTGTTTTTCTTATCCTGCCCAGTAGGTGGCGCTCGTGGCACACGTTTGTCTGCAGGTCCCAGCAGTAAAAGGTGCTGTGGGACCTTAAACTTTGGAAAACTCTCGCCGTCCTGGGGGTTCGCTAGCCGAAGCGGCTTGAGCCGGCCCTCGGTCCGAACGCAGGGAGGGTTGCTGGTCGCCGCAGCCAGGGAAAGAGCCCGTCCGAATTTCCTAGTCGGCCCTGGGCAACAAGCGTGGCGGGAGGGCGCCAGCGGCAGCGGCCCGCCCGAGAGAGTGCACGTTCCCCGGGAGTCACGGGTTTGGAAGGGGCCTCCCCCACCCGTCACCGTTCTCCGCGGCCTGGGGGTTTCCGATCCAATTCTCTCAGTTGGTCCGGGGGCTGCGCGTGGTGTGGGCGCCAGCCGTCTTTGTTTCAGGGGACCGCCTCTCCAATTCTCCCAGCCGGCCCGGGAAGGGGGAAGGGAGTAACTCCGGCCGCTTGCCACCCCGCCCGGTAAGGCCCGCGCGCCTCGGCGATCTCACCCGAGCTGCTTCTCTCAACCAGCCAGCCGTTCCAGGATGGGGTACGCTGTCTTTTTTATCTCTGTTGTGGCTTTGGGCGCTTTCTGTATCGTTTCTACTCCCCTAGTAGGTGTCCTGGAGAAGAAACTAAGATCCGCGCATCTTACTAAGCCGCCATCTTCCAGGAAGTCTCAATATACTATTTTTAATACCACCTAAAAAATGTTGTAAAAGAGAAATAGATAATACCAACTAACAAAATGCTGTAAAAGAAGGTATTATAGAAGCACAGAGAAGAGACATCTCCACTTGGAAGGAATTTGAAATGACTCCACTGAGGGAGTAATATTTTAGCTAAGTTATATAAATGTAAAGCATTTGTCAGGAGGCTCTGAAGAAGTGTATATTAGGAAGAAAAATGCTAGGCATTTATATCCGAATGTTTTACATTTATCTTGGAGGTCATCTTCCTTTCTCATTTCAGAAATGAGTTTGGTCTTGTTATCAGACAGCTTATTCACAAAGTCCAATATTTACCACTGTATTTTCCCTTGATTGAATTAGCTTTGCCAGAAAAATCCTTAGCTCCCTATAGTGTGTTGGATAATTATTTTTCCTAGAAATTCTTCCTTAATTCTAAACCAAATTCCTCATAGACCTAATTCTTGGTTTTGTTTCAAAAGCTACACTCAAGTCATTTCTCAAATCTTACAAAATTTCATAATTTCTATATATTTTAACTATCTTTACCACTTATATTCTTCTATTCATCTTTGTGAAAATCGTCTGAAACATCTTTAGATTTTATAGAACTCTCAAACATCAAGGATCAGAATTACTCATTATCAGTTTATTAGAAGAAATAAAATGGACATTTAATAGTGAAACTACATAGTATGAAAATTCCCAGAATTAAAAAGTTTTAAAAGTCCCAGAGTACTTACTGCTGGTCAGTTTTTTATCCATTATTCATTTAGATAATTTACAGCATATACTCCATTTTTAGAAGTTTATATTTTCTTCCCTAAGTCTGCTTTTACTTGTCATTTTTAATTCAATTCTCTAATTTATCTGTTATTTTTCATTCTTATCCTATCCTCTCAAGAACTGACAACTCCCTCCCTGTTTGTATTCACTTGCACAAGAATAAAATGAAATGTTTAAAAGGGGCTCTTCAAAAGAAGCTTAGGAGAGGTAAAGGGATGACCTCCAATACCATGTAATAGGGAGAGTAGAGCCCCTGCTCAAAAGGTAGAAAGAAGAAATCAGTTGCATTTTAAAAGTAGCTAAAATAGTGCTAACTTTGGCAGCATATACTAAAACTGGAATGATACAGAGATATGGCCTCTGCACAAGGATGACATGCAAATTCATGAAGCGTTCCATATTTTTGTTTGTTTGCTGTTATGTTTTAAAAAACTAAAAATTAAAAAAAAAGAATTCAACACATCAAAAAAGAAAAGTAGTTAAAATAAGAACAGGTGTTATCAAAGGTGAGGGTGCAAGTTGTGGAAGATGCATGGCAAATGGGAGACAATGTTAGGAAGGATAAATCAATTCTAAACACATATTATTGCTAATCTTTCTATGAAACATTAAAAATAGATCAACTGCAGAAGAAGAGAGTAATGAAAAACTAAAGAGTAAATAAGAAATAAAGGAGATAATAAGAGGAGACAATGAGCAACTATAATGATAATAAACTAAACAATATAGATGAAATGGACAACTTCACAGAAAGGCATGAAGAACCAATATTGACTGGAGAAGAAAGAGATTACCTCAACAAACCAATCACAAGTAAAGAGATTGAGTCAGTAATCAAGAAGCTCCCAAAAAAGAAAAGTCCAGGACCAGATGGCTTCACATGTGAATTCTACCAGGTATTCAAAAGAATTACTAATCCTGCTCAACCTCTTCAAAACAACTGAAGAGGAGGGAAAGCTACCTAACTCATTCTATGAAGCCAGCATCACCCTAATATCAAAGCCAGACAAAAATATTACAAGAAAAGAAAATTACAAACTAATCTCTTTAATGAATATAGATGGAATAATCTTCAACAAAATAATTATAAATAGAATCCAGCAGTACATTAAAAGAATTATACACCATGACCAAGTAGGATTTATTCCAGGTATGCAAGGCTGGTTCAACATAAGAAAATCAATTAATGTAATTAAACATCATATCAATAAGCCAAAGTAGAAAAATCACAAGATCATCTCAATTGTTACAAAAAAGGCATTTGTCAAAATTCAACACCCTTTCTTGATGAAAACACTACAAAGGATAGGAATAGAAGGGAACTTCCTCAACACAATAAAGAAATATATGAAAAACCCACAGCTAACATCATCCTCAATGACAAAACAGTGAAAGCTTTTCCCCTAAGATCAGGAACAAGACAAAGCTCACCACTGCCACCACTGCTACTCAACACTGTGCTGGAAGTTCTAGCCAGAGCAATTAGACATGAAAAGGAAATAAAATGAATCCAGATTGGAAAGGAAGAAGTAAAATTCTCACTGTTTACAGATGACATACTACTATATGTTGAAAATCCCCCCAAAAAATCTATAGCAAAGCTATTAGAGCTAATAAATGAGTACAGTAAAGTTGCAGGGTACAAGATCAACACCCAAAAAGCAGTAGTGTTTATATACACTAGTGATGAACAATCTCAGAGGAAATCAAGAAAAGAACTCCATTTACAACAGCAACCAAAAGAATAAAACATTTAGGAATAAATTTGACTAAGGATACAACAGACCTATACACAGAAAACAATAAGAAATTGCTAAAAGAAATCATGGAAGACCTAAATAATGGAAGGGCATATCATGTTCATGGATTAGAAGACTAAATAAAGTTAAGATGTCAATTCTACACGAACTAACTTATAAATCCAATGCAATACCAATTAAAATTCCAACAATTTACTTTGCAGAAATAGAAAAACCAATAACCAAATTTATATGTAGAAGGTTAGGGTGCCCCAAATAGCTAAAAATATCTTGAGAATGAAAAATGAAGTGGGAGGACTCACAGTACCTGACTTTAAAGCATATTACAAAGCTACAATGGTTAAAACAGCATGGTACTGGCATAAAGACCGATATACTGACCAACAGAATCAAATTTGAGTGTTCACAAATAGACCCTCTCGTCTATGGACAATTGGTCTTTGGCAAGGCAGTGAAGCCAACCCACCTGGGACAGAGAAGCCTCTTCAATAAATGTTGTTTAGTGAACTAGATATCAATATCCAAAAGAATTAAATAGAATCCATATCTCACATCCTATACAAAAATTAACTCAAAATGGATCAAAGACCTAAACATTAGAGCTAAGCCATAGAACTATTTTAAGAAAATGTAGGGAAATACCTTGAAGATTTTGTAATAGTAAGTGGTTTCCTAGACCTTACATCCAAATCACGAGTAATGAGAAAAGAAATAGATAAATGGGATCTCCTCAAAATTAAACACTTTTGTGCATCAAAGAACTTTGTTAGGAAACTAAAAAGGCAGCCTATGCAATGGGAGACAATATTTGGAAACCAAATATCAGATAAGGGTTTAGTATTCAGAATATATAAACAGATTAATCAAGTCAAAAGCAAAGAGATAAACAACCCAATTAAAAAATGGGCAAAAGACATGAATAGACACTTCACAGAAGGGGAAACACAAATGGCTAAAATGCACATGAAAAGACAATCAACTTCCCTGGCTATTAGGGAAATGCAAATCAAAACCACAATGAGATACCATCTCATACCCACTAGAATGGCCATTATCAAAAAAAACACAATGACAAGTGCTGGAGAGGATGTGGAGAAAAAACACTTATCCATTGTTGGTAGGAATGTAAAATGGTACAACCTCTCTGGAGGGCAGTTTGGAGGTTCCTCAGAAGCTAAGTATAGAATTACCATACAATCTAGCAATCCCATTTCTAGGTATATATTCAGAGGAACTGAATATAAGAACACAAACAGACATTTGCACACTGACGTTTATAGCAGCATTATTTACGATTGCCAAAAGATAGAAACAGCCCAAATGTCCATCAATGGACTAGTGGCTAAACAAGCTTTGGTATATATGTACGATGGAATATTATGCAGCTGTAAGACAGAATAAAGTCATGAAGCATGTAACAATATGGATGAACTTTGAGGACATTATGCTGAGTGAAATTAGCCAGAAACAAAAAGACAAACACTTTATAGTCTCACTAATATGAACTAACATTAATGCGTGAACTTTAAGAGTTAAAGTTAAGAACACAGGTTACCAGGAGATAGAAATAGGGTAGAGATTGGGCATTTTGTGCTGAAGGAATACAGACTATCTGAGAGGACTGATCGTAAAAATTCAGAAATGGATAGTGTAATAATGTAAGTACATCGAGTGAAGCTGAATGTGAGTATGGTAGATGGAAAAGGGCTGGTGGCATATATGGAACCAGAAGGAAAGACAGAGGATAAAGACTGAGATAGTAAAATTTAGGAATGCCTAGACTGGACAATGATGATGATTAAATGCACAAATATAAAAACGTTTCTGCACGAGGGAGAACAAATGAATATCAACATTGCAAGGTGTTGAAAATGGACAGTATACAGAAAAAAGTACAATCAATGCAAACTAGGGTCTATAGTCAACAGTAACACTGTAATATGCTTTCACTGAATGTAACAAAGGCATCATGCCAAAATAAATGTCAATAAGTAGTGGAGAGGGATATGGGAGAGGAGTATGGATTCTTTGTAGCAGAAAAGGAAATACCTTCATATAGATTATAGTGGCAAAGGCATATCTATTTACTTAGGTTAGATTGTATGATGTATGAATAAAGCTGTTTAAAAATGAAAAAAAAAGTAAATAAAGCTCTCTTCCACAATGTTTACATCTCACAGTACGAATTTTCTCTACAAAACATATCAAAATTTTACTGCAAAATCATTATTTCATTCCAAAAAAGAACTAAAATAAAACCTTTAGAGAAGCTAGATCAGAAGGCCAGCCAAAATGAGAAAATTTAGCGACACTGAAATCTATCTGTTGAAATCCAAGTTGGAAAAAAAAAAGTGCATGTGTGTCACACATCAATGCCAATTTCAAGGCTGGTTTTGTGCCATTTACCTTTAGAAATACTAGGCTTAACTGCCATTCTGCCAACCAGGCACTCTTTCAGCATGGATTCATAATTGACCCAACGATGAACCTGGTATGGGAGATAAAAGCAGAAATGCAACATGAATCTAACTCCACAGGATGCTTTAATTTCATTACAAGTAAAATTAAACACTCAAAAACCACTCTGAACATCCTAAAAACTAAGAAGCAGATTCAAACAGTCAACAAGGGAGTGACAGAAAGACAGCAAGAATAGGGACTATTTAGCACAGTGTCTTCAAAATGTCCTCTATGGACCTCTAGGAGTCTCTGACTTCCTTTCCGGTGTTCACAAGGTCTAAATTAGTTTCATAATAATACTAAGATGGTATTTGCCTTTTTCACTGTTTGACATTTGCACTGATGTTACAAAGCAGAAGTGGATAAAACTGCTGGTATCTTAATGTAAATCAAGGCAGTGTCACCTAACTGTGCTAGTAATCTTTGTATTCTTCACCACCAGGATTCACGGACAGGAAAAAGCTGGTCTCCTTAAGAATAACCTTCAGAAAGAAGTAGAAATTATTAATTTTCTTAAATTTTGACCTTTGAGGCCATGGCTTTTTTATATTCTGTGTGAAAAAGAAATGGGCAGTTCTCAAAAACACTTTTGTTGCAAATGTAACAACATTTCTGAGGAAAACCACTTGGCGAACTGCTTGATTTACAAATTGAACTAGGTACTTTTTTCCTTAAAAGGTTGTTTTTTATGTGAAAGAACAAATGCTAAATACACTATGGTTATTCAGACTTGGGTATCTGACACATATTTTCTTGAAAATGGAGAAAGAGACCTTGCCACTTGAAGGAAAACTGACAGTATTTGTTGCAAACACTACTGGTGGGAATTAGATTTAAACAACTTTTCTAGGGGGCACCTCCCCAATGTGCATTAAAAGCCTCAAAACATGTCGCTTATTCACACAAAAACAGTACACGTGTAAAAAAATGTTTATGAACATATACACAGGCACTCATTTACTAATATACATTGAAATTTCATATGCCAAATTTTTATAGAGCACCCACTAATGTATAAAGCACTATCTCTGGGGCAATGGAGTTGGGGAAAATGAAGGGAAAAGATATTCAAGGAGTCAAAGGTATGGAGTTTGTCATAGAACTGATAAGAAATGGCAAGCAAAGGAAGATGCATATTGGTACTATCAACCCTGGCCTCAAATTCCAGGCTAAAAATTTTTAAGTTATTCCCATTGTCAATAGTGAGCTACTGAGAGTTGTAGAACAAAGCATTAAGACAAAAAAATCTAGCTTTGCCATGTGTTATCTAAACTGATCAGATACTGTCTAAATTAGTACTAAAAGATATCAAGACAGTGTTAAAATAGTAGGACTAGAGCTGATGATGACTTAAACTAAGACAGTGGGAATGGAGAAAAAGAGTCTAGTGTTTAAAGACAGATTCCATAAGATTTGCCCACTGACTGGACAGTGATTACATCCCCATTACCAGAAACAAGTTAATTTTCAAATATTCAAAGGAGCAAGAAGCTTCACTGAAGTTTATAGAATATAAAGCTGTTTGTTTATTTCTGTGGAGACAGAAGTCATAAATAATTTAAGCATCACTGGTTTTATTAAAGCCAAAGTATTGTTGGAACTGCTAAAGAGCTTAATAATACAGCAGTATTTTTGTGAATACCCCAAAATCAATACCTTCTTTAAATACAGTTCATATAACTTTGAAGAACTGAGAAATATACATAAGACTAGGTTTTACTGGCCATTCTTCTGATGGAAGAATACATTTAACATCAGGAGGCTACAGAACAGAAATAACTAAGTCAAGATGCTAAAAATTGGGGAATCTGTAGAGAAGAAGGGGTATATGGGAACTCTCTGTACTTTCTGTTCAATTTTCTGTAAACCTAAAACTGCTTTAAAAACATAGTCAATTAGTAGAAAAAACAATACTATAACATGATTAATCACATGATTAAAATATAAAATAAAGTACATGTGAGACAAAGGTAAATTTCTGTTCTTTTAAAGATTGTTGTCTTCAAAACAACAGTTCAACACATTGATAGTATGAATATATTTGGTTATGACTTTTAAATAGTATAAGAGCTACTGCTGGTTTTAAAGAAAGATTAGAAAATTTAAATATCTTTGAATATCCTTGCAGAATTCATACTATCACTCTCAGAAAAAAAGTATATGTTCTCTATCCAGTAGGTAGTCTTCTCTAATATTCTACATAATATATGCTCAGTTCAGCAGGGCAGGATGAATATATAGCTCTCCCCAAACAAGAGAAGACAAAGAGCAAAGAAGCTAAGTGATTTGTTTAAAATGATCCAGAAAGTTAGCAACAGATCCCAATGTTCTTTCCCCTAGTCCGCACTGCCTCCCATTAGTCAACACATCTTTATCAACAACAATCAATACTGACTAAACACCTGACAGCAGAGGAGGCAGCAAGCACTTAAGACATGGATTTAAAACTCCCTCTAAAATTTAAATAAAATAATCCAAAGACAAATTAAATGAACAGCTGCTACTTACAAGCATCTTCCCAGACTTCAAAATGCAAGCCAACCCATCTGAAATTTACACAACTGTGTTCTTTCTTTCTACAGACGTCATGCTGCTAAATCTGAGAATCGTTTTCCATTCCAATATTTTCATTACTTTTAGCACCTTACCTGATCAAAAAGGTCAGTACCATCTGATCCTGCAGCTCTCATGAGCTCGTCTTCTCCACCAGGATGATATTCCATATATGGACTGACATTATAAACAAATCCTGTATCAAAGCAAGGAGAAATAATATACTAAAATCAACTTCTTAAAAACAATAAAAACCATAAATATAAATTTCAAAAACTCTTTCCAAATACATTCTATTTAGCAATTTTTGAAGTACTGAGAACTGTAAAGGGTCTAAGATTTTACTGTACTTAAAAGCTAACAAGTCACAGTTTCATGGGTCAGAGACAAAGGACAGTTCATTACAGTGATAGCAATAGCTAGACTATCAGCATTTGCATCAGTTCCCTGAACCCCAATTCCTACAGAACTATGTGATGAAGGTCAGGTAAAATCTATACACTCAATGGGCTGCATTACAGAAGAAGAACTCAGAGCTTAGGAAACCCAAATGTTTTACAATGGGCAGTGAGTATGCCTGTCCTTTGCCCTGGAGGGAGACGTTATCTTTATTATACTGGACAGTAAACAAACTTGTTCTTTGCTCTGGAGGGACAAACTATCTCTAGTATCCAAGGCTGGGTAGCTCTTAGATTCTAGAGTTTCTCTAGATAGTAGACAAATCCAGCCCTAAAGACAACCCAAGAATACAATGAAAACTTTTTTTTCTTTCTTTTTGTATCCAGGACTCTTTATATGTTCACTTCCATGAACATAAATCATCTCAGATAACTTAAACTGTTCATCTTATGTCTAATCTTGGAAGGAGAGAAGGGATTGGACATCAGATCCAAGAAAGGTAGTGCAATTTCTCAACCAGTTTAATTTCAGAAAATAACTAGACAGCATTTCTTAATAAAATCTCTTAAAGACAGGCAAAAAAATTGGAAGTAGGTTCAAAGAGTCTGTTTTATATGATAGCCCTCTAAATAAGCCTGAAAAAAATTGGTTAAGGTCCTGCTTTTCTCTATCTCCATAATCCTTTCCCAACTTTAGGAGGAATTTTTCCTTTTGTTTAATGTTCCAAAATTCACAGACCACAGACATCAGAGGTATTAATTAGAGTTAGAGTTATGCTCAACAGGCTTTCTGTCTTTTTTTTTTTTACAAAAAATATAATTTATTTTTGAATACTATTCATTAGTAGAAGTTTTTTAATCAATTTTTAAATCAGAGTTGTTACAGGTTTACAGAAAAATCATGCAGAAAATAAAGTCCCTATATAACTGCTCCCCTCACATACACGATTTTCCTGATTATTAACACTTTGTAATAGTGTGGTACCTTTGTTACAACTGATGAAACAATACTATTAACTAAAGTCCATAGTTTACATGAGAGTTTACTATTTGTGCTGTACAGTCCTACTTTTTTTAAAAAAAAACTTTTATTTTAGTAACATATAAACAACCTAAAATTTTCCCTTCTAACCACATTTAAATATATAATTCAGTGGTGTTAATTACATGCACAATGTTGTCCTACCATCACCACTATCCATTACCAAAACCTTTCCAGCATCCCAAACAGAATTCTATACCAATTAAGCATAAACTCCTCATTCCCTACTCCCACCCCAGCCCCTTATAACATGTATTCTAGTTTCTGACTCCATGAATAAGCTCATTCTAATTATTTCTTATCAGTGAGAGCATGCAATATTTGTCCTTTTGGGTCTAGATTATGTCACTCAAAATTATGTCTTCAAGGTTCATCCCATGTGACCAGATGTATTAGAAACTTCATTCATTTTTATAGATGAATAATATTCCATTGTATACATATATTACATTTTTATCAACTCATCAGTTGATGGACACTTGGACTGTTTCTGTCTTTTGGCAGTTTTGAATAATACCACAATGGATATCGGTATGCAAGTATCTGTTGAAGTTAAGTTACACAGACAATTCTTTTGGGTATATGTCTAAGTGGGATTTCCAGGCCATATGGTAATTCTATACTTAACTTTCTAAGAAACTGCCTTTCACAGAGGCTGCACCATTTTACACTCCCACCAACAATGAATGAGTGTTCCTGTTTCGCCACATCCTCTCCAACACTTGTAATTTCCTGCTTTTTTAATAGCAATCATTCTGGTGGGTGTGAAATAATATCATGTTGCAGTTTTGAATCACATTTCCCTGATGACTAATGTGCATAGTTCATGTGCTTATTGGCCATTTGTATATCTTCTTTGCAGAAATATCTACTTAAAGTCTTTTGCACATTTTTAAATCGGGTTGTTTTATCCTTTTGTTACCAAAAGCATGAGTACCAAAAGAAAAATTAGGTAAATGAGACTTCATCAAAATTTAAAAGTTTTGTGCATCAAAGGATTTCCTCAAGAAAGTAAAAGGAGAAACCTACTGAATGGAAGAAAACATTTGGAAACCACATATCCAATAAAGATTTAATATACAAAATATAAAAGACATTCCAATAGACTTTTCAAAACAGAGGATTGCTTTCAAACAAAAAAAGTCCCAAACTTTCTCTGTAACCAAGTTTTGACTAGAGTTCGAGAGTTTCTCAAGAACAGGAAATCTATAACACGTGATCCAACTTTCTATGATGAAATCTTACAAGCTGCAGTAAACAGCTGAAAGATAAACAGGCAGTTTTAATAACTATCTTTGATCAACACATAAAGCCTTGTCAACATGCTGCACATTCTCTGCTGCCTCTTAACTCTTTTTTCTTTTTTTTTTTTAACATAGGCAGGCACCGGGAATCGAACCAGGTCCTCTGGCATGGCAGGCAAGCGTCCTTGCCTGCTGAGCCACCGTGACCCACTCCCTCTTAACTCTTTATATTGACCTTTATTCTCTCATAATGTTACCCTCCTTTATAATAGACTAAGATCCCTCTATGAACTTGAAGAATTCCCCAATCTTTCCATATGTCCAAACTAGGAACTCTTATAGTCACTCACTACAAAGAATAAAGACCATTAGATAGCTTCTCAATCTATGACATGCTAGATATAACCAAGCTTGGTGGGTTATTTTTTTCCCAGTAATTTGCTAATTATAGGATTTAAATCCAGTCCCAAACAGGTATCTGTGCATTCCCTTTGATGCAGAAGCTCTTTCTTTTCCTTTTCTCTCTCTCCCTCCTATCTCCTTACTTTTTTTTTTTTCAAAAGTATTTCTAATGCCAGAGGCTCGGGTTTGATTCCCAGTGCCTGCCCATGCAAAAAAAAAAAAAAAGGTATTTCTAACAATAAAATCCTGAACAGAGAAAAAACCAAATGCAAAGATCCTGATTTATATTTTTCCTTCATGCTTTATTATATTCTACTTGTACTATGCATGGTATTTAGAAAGCAAATCTTTATATGCTAGGTTCTAGCCTTCTATGAGTTCTTACTGCCTGATTTTTAGAAACTAATTTTTGTAACCTACTAAATTTTACAATAATACAATTTTACTAACTTCTTCCTACACCTATAAATGCTCAGGTGTGGTAGCTTTGAGCACCTGATTGTCCATTAAGCAGAAATAATAATATTTATGAGACAACAGACACAATCCTAGTTTGATCCTAGGTTAACAAATTATGCAAAATCTAAACCCTAATAATAATGTTAAGAACAAGAATGGCAAGAACAGATTCATGAAACAGCAGTTCTGAACCTGAGTGGTACAAAACTGGGCTGTATAAAATTAAATGTCAACAAGTGGGGGCTATGGGGAATGGGTATGGATTTTTTGTGGAAGAAAAGGAAATGTCTTCATACAGATTTTGATGGTGAAGGCATGTCTATTTACTTAGGTTGGATTGCATAATGTGTGAATAAAACTGTTTAAAAATGAACAGATAGAAACAAGTACTAGAGAAAATGTGGAGAAAGAGATGTACCTATTCACTATTGGGAGGGAAGATGAGAGGTGCAGCCCCTCCAGAAGGCAGCATGGTGGTTTCACGGGAGGCTAGGAGTGAGGCTGCCATATGATCCTAAAATTCTGTTGCTAGGTATATACCTGGAGGAACTGAGTGTGGGGGCACAAATGGACATATGCACACTGATGTTTATGGGAGCAGTGTTCATGATTCTCAATGGATGGAGGTGGCCTAAGGGTTCAACAATTGAGGAGTTGGAAGGGGGAACTGTGGTGTATACCTGCAATGGACTACTAAGCGCTGCAGGAAGAAATGAAGTTGTGAGGCATGCAACTAGATGAATGAACCTTAAGCACAGTGTGTTGACTGAAATGTCATAAACAAAAAAGACAAATATTATCATGCCTTACTTATATGGATTAACTATAATGTACAAACTCAGAGGATTGAAGTCAAGAGCACGGGTTATCAGTTGGGACCCATTGCAAAAGGTCCTAGATTGTAATCTCTTATAACAGTTATATATATTCAGGAGTTGTAACTGTTATGTCTAAGTTCTGAGATACTGAGCTATCTGAGTATAACCTGGTCATTCCCTGAAATTCTGGGCATGTACATGACACCTGAGACACTGAATTAGAGCACTGATGCTATGAAAGTCAGCATTACCACATAGAACTGTTTAAAAAATTGAAAAAATGATCAGACTTTGTCTAGAGATATGAATGAAGCTGATCTGGATAGGACTAAGGTAAATCAGAAAACAGGGTAAAGACTGATATGGTCCATATTTTTAAAACTTCAACTTCTGTGTGAGACCAAAGAGAGAGACGCTTATTGGGTGCAAAATTAATATTTTGGGTAGTACAGTATCTAATTGTATGATCAGTGTATTTGAACACCATTATTACATGGAGTCTTCAATAAGATATGAGATACGTTTGTACAGGTTAGTGTGATGTTGTAGTATATCCCAATTTAATAGACTAAGCTCTCTATTTTGGGGTTTGGTATTATGAAACTTATTCCTACAAAGGAGAAGCTAAGCCTACTGATAATTATATCTGAGTCACCCCCAGAGAACCTCTTTTGTTGCTCAGATGTAGCCTCTCTCTAAGCCAACTCGGCTGGAACTCACCGCCCTTTCCACTATATGGGACATGACTCCCAGGGGTGTAACTCTCCCTGGCAATGTGCGACAGGACTCCAGGGATGAGCCAGAGCCTGGTATCATGGGATTGAGAAAGTCTTCTTGACCAAAATGGGGTTAGAAAGAAATGAGATAAAATAAAGTTTCAGTAGCTGAGAGATTTCAAACAGTCAAAAGGTTATCCTGGAGGTTATTCTTATGCTTTATATAGATATTCCTTTTTAGTTTATGGTATATTGGGATGGCTGGAGGGAAGTACCTGAAAGTGCTGAGTTGTGTTTCAGCAGTCTTGATTCTTGAAGATGACTGTATAATGACATAGCTTTTACGATACGACTGTGTGATTTTGAAAACCTTGTGTCTGATGCTCCTTTTATCCAAGGTATTGGCAGATGAGTAAAAATAAGGATAAAAAATGAATAAATAATGGGGGGGAAAATGAGTAAAAAACTGGGTAGACTGAAATACTAGTGGTCAATGAGAGGGAGGGGTAAGGCATATGGGATGTATGAGTTTTTGTTTTTATTTCTTTTTCTGTAGTGATGCAAATGTTCTAAAAATGATCATGGTGATGAACTCACAACTATATGATGATATTGTGAGCCACTGATTATATGCCATGTATGGACTGTATGTGTGTGAAGATTTCTCAATAAGAATACTTAAAAAAAAATAACTGCGCTATAACCAAGTTCCTCTTACAGCTGCTAAATTAATTACATGGGTGACCTTCAATGACAGAAGGAGATGTAGAGTGAGGAGTAGAGGTGGGGAAATATATATATTACATATGTGTGTTTGTGTGTTTATGTATTCCTTTATGCTGATAATTAATTTGTTTTCTTTTTTAAACTTTAACCAGGAATAGACTGAGGCTGAGTATAACTTGACTAAGTATTGTAAAGAACCGCAACTTCTTAAAATTAAAACAGAGTAGTTGTATTTGGAAGATACATTTAATTATTTAATCAAGTTTTTAATGCTCTAACAATATTAAGAGAGTAAAGAGGCTCTGCCATAATTAAAAGTGGTATTCCTGCAATCAGATTAAAAAATAATTTTTGTTTTAAAATTTAAATACAGATACAACTTCAAAGTACCAAGCTATATTTACTTGAAAAAATTTATCTAATGCATATTATGCATGTACCACTATATACCACTATACTACAATATTTCTACTTATTTCAACTCTTCACCACTGTTCATTTTGTAGGCTCTAAAATAGATGAAGGGAAAAGGTGCATTCACAGTAAAATTATGGCATATTTCACTGCGTTAGAAAGATCCATATTTGCAAGTACTGTGACTACTTTGCCATCTTGTGTTCAGTAAAAAAATTACACATTATTTCCATTAATTCTTTATTGATTTGTATCTTGTTCTCTCTCTATTAACTACTGAGAACAGGTGTTAAAATATCCAACTATGATTGTAGATTTTAATTCTATCCTTCAAGTCTATTAATCTTTGCATATTTTGAAGCTTTATCAGGCATATAGACAATCTTCCTAATGAATTGACCCTTTTATCATTATGAAATGTCCTTCTTTATCTCTAGTAATATTCTTTGTCTTTATCTAGCAATACTCTTGAACTAATATTAACATATATAATTCGGACTTATGCTTACTTCTCCCACATTTACTTTAGCCAATTTGTGCCTTTATTGTCAAAGCACGTCTCTTTTAGACTTAAAGTAGCTAGCGTGATATATTATAGAAGTAAAAGTCCAGGTCTTAATTCAGAGACAATAACTTTAAACCTACTATCCAGCTACTATTAAAAGTCTAACAATTAAGGGGGCTTCAGGGTAGTTAGTGGTAGCATTCTTGCCCGCCAAGTGCAAGACCAGGGTTCAATTCCTGGCCCATGCATTTCCTGACCCACAAAAAAAAAAAAAAAAAAAAAATTCAATTCCCAGCCCACCAAAAAAAATAAAAAATAAAAAATCAACAAATGGTGCTGCAATAATAGGATAGTTGCAGTTGCATGGAAAAAGAATGAGATGTGACTCCCACCATACAGCATACAAAAAATAAATAAATAAGTAAAAAGTTTTAAAATATATATTTTTTTAAAGTCTAGCAATTGTCTTGGAAATTGGACCCTCTCTTTATGGAAATGGGATTCAGCTGCATAGAATCTACCTAAACTGAAATTTAAGAGGAAAACCCTCCTGTCCCATCAAAAACCTTGCGTGGAGTAGCAAGCAACAGCCATCTGCCCCTGGGAGTGAAACTAAAAGATAGAGAGACCCTACACAAGTATGTAAAGCAAGCTGTCAGCTAAAAATAGAATAGAAACTATGAAAAAATCATCCAGCACTGCACGTCAAGCACACAGTAGCCAGAGCCTACCATTTGGAGCAATCTAAAGTTGGTGGTACAACGATGTTAGCAACAGCAACAACAAAACCCAAATCCAGCTCAACTACTTACTGTACTGACTCAACCTAATGGCCTGCTAGAAGAAGTGTACCCATTTCCAATGATAAATACTATTTACCTCACCTTTTATGTTCATCTATAGGCAATGTATGATATTCAAATTACAAGACACAGAAAAAATATATATAACAACCTATTGTGAAGAAAGAAAAGAGCAATACAATTAAACCTAGACATAGTGCATATGTTGAGAGTATAAGAAAAGACTGTTAAGATGTTAAAAGATCTAGTGGAAAATGTGGATAATACATGAATAGCTAGGAAATTTTGGCATAGGGATGAAAACCTTAACAAAGCAGTCTAATGGTGTACTGGTTTGAAAGGATGTATGTCCTCTAGAAAAGCCATGTTTTAATCAAAATCCCATTTCATAAAGGCAGAATCATCCCTATTCAATACTGTATGCTTGAAACTGGAATTAGATCATCTCCCTAGAGATGTGATTTAATCAAGAGTGGCTGTTAAACTGGATTAGGTGACAACATGTCTCTATCCATTTGAGTGGGTCTTGAGAAGTTTCTGGAGTCCTATAAAAAGAAACATTTCGGAGAGTGAGAGATTCGAAAGCAGAGAATGCTGCAGCACCATGAAGCAGAGAGAGTCCACGAGTCCGAGACCTTTGGAGATTAAGAAGGAAAACACCTCCCGGGGAGCTTCATGAAACAGGAAGCCAGGGGAAGCTAGCAGATAAGGCTGTGTTCACCATGTGGCCTTCTAGCTAAGAGAGAAACCCTGAACTTTGTCAGCCTTCTTGAACCAAGGTATCTTTCCCTGGATGGATGCCTTTGATTGGACATTTCTATAGACTTGTTTTAATTGGGACATTTTCTCAACTTTAGAACTGTAAACTAGCAACTTATTAAATTCCTCTTTTTAAAAGCCATTCTGTTTCTGGTATATTGTATTCCGGCAGCTAGCAAACTAGAACAAATGGAAATACCAGAAATGAAAAGCGTGATATCAAAGGTGAAACATTTCTATGATGAGCTTATCAATCGAAATAGTATATTATTATTTGAAGGAAGACTGTTATTAGTTAAAAATGTGTATCTTAAACACTGTACCAACAACTAAAAAATGAAAAAGTTATAAAGAATAAGCAAATAATGAAGAAAAAAATGGATCGTTAAAACACAATAATGGGGGGGGTACATGGGTAGTTCAGTGGTAGAATTCTTTTCTGCTATGTGGGAGACGGTTCAATCCTTGGCCCATGCACTCCCCTCAAAAAAAAAAAAAATATATATATATATACTTAACAAATGGTGCTGCAATAACAGGATGCTCACATGGAAAAGAATGAAATGTGACCCCCACCACACAGCATACTATATATATATATACACACACACACACACATATATATATATACACACATACAAATATGTTAATATAATTTATTATATAATAATAATGACTATGTCCACAATGGGTGAATGCAGGTTAAGGTATATGGCATCTACTGCATCACTCTCGCAACTTTTTTTGAAGTCTAAAACTTTGCAAACTAAAAAAAAATTGACAAAAATGGCCCTTAAGAAATGCAGATCAAAACCACAATGAGATATCTCACACCCATCAGAATGGCCATTCAGAGGATATGAGGACAAAGACACAAATGGACATTTGCACACCAATGGTTACAGAGGCATTATTTACAATTACCAAGAGATGGAAACAGCCCGAATGTCCATCAACAGACTAGTGGCTAAACAAGCTGTGGTATATACATACAATGGAATATTACGCAGCTATAAGACAGAATAAAGTCATGAAGTATGTAACAACATGGATGGACCTTCAGGACATTAAAGCTGAGTGAGAGTAGGAAGAAACAAAAGGACAAATACTATATGGTCTCACTGATATGAACTAACATTAGTGAATAAACTTGGAGAATTTCAGCTAAGAACAGAGATCATCAGGAGATAGAAATAGGGTAGATTTGGGGTATTTGGAACTGAGCAGATACAGATTGTGTAACAGGACTGATTGTAAAAATTCAGAAATGGATAGCACAATACTACCTAACTGTAGTAAAATAATGTTAGTACACTGAATGAAGCTGAATGTAAGAATGATAGAGGGAGGAGGGCTGGGGGCACAAATGAAATCATAAGGAAAGAAAGATGATAAATACTGAGATGGTATAATCTAGGAATGCCTACAGTGTACAATGATAGTGACTAAATGTGCAAATTAAAAAGATGTTTTTGTGTAAGGAAGAACAAAGGAATGTCAATATTGCAGGGTGCTGAAAATAAATGGTAATTCATATTTTAAAACTCAAAAAAAAAATGGCCCTTAAAAATCCTCAACATTCACCTTCCCCACAATACACAAAGCTTGCAATAGGAAATATGAAGGTCTACAAAAGAGAAAGAGCATATGATCTCTATTAGGCTGTGGCTCACATCCTAAAGTGAAACTCAAAAATGAAATTATGGACCATGAATCCATATTAGAGAACTGTCCAGAAACATCAAGTTTCCTGATTAAAGAACTGGTATATTTCTTAACTTCAGGGACCAGTACTTTATAAACATAAAAAATGAAAGCCCCTCGGCTGGCACTATTTTGTGAAATCATTAAAATATCTCTATGATAATGTGATTTTTTTTAATTAAATGTCCTACACATATCAAAATCTATACATGATTCAAAGAACATTTACTGAACACTAACCTTAAGTCATGTTCTTTTCTAGATGTTGGATGTAGGTAGAGAGATCGTTTATTACCCGAAACTCAGTATAAGAAAAAAAACTGAGAAATATACAGAGTATTCAAACAATGTAATACATATCCTAACAGAAGTCATGCACCAAGTGCTAAGGAAGAAAGTCCAGGGGAGGAAGCAAAGTCAAGGAATGCCAAAGTCATGTCTTCAAAGGTGAGGAGACTAAAGGGATGAAGCTGTGGGAAGAAAGACAGGAAAGAACTGAGGATGCAAAATAATGTAGGCTAAGCAATGGCCCACAATCATGGAGGAGGCTGGGGAAGACTAACAGGAGCACATTAAGGGATCAGCCTTAGAAAAAAGAATGTCTTACAAACAATTCATCTTTAAGAGGAGTATGCCTTTCCAACACAATAGAAAGGGAAGAAAGAAGACAGATATCACTAGCCTTAAGTTCCTTATAGCCACTATGTACAGCTGTGCGAACACTTGATCCCTCTCTCGCTCTCTCTCTCTCTCTCTCTCTCTCACGCACACACACACATACACACACAGTAACTAGCCTTTACACAGGCTTTTTCCTGGAGCCTGGAATGTTGTGCCCATTCCTCTTTGCTCATTAACTCCCATTTATCTTTCAGATCTCAGCTCAATTTTCTGCAATCTTCACTCTTGGCACAGCATGCCTCTCCTTTACAACCCTCGTCAAACTTGAAATGTGTCTGTATGATGATTTGTGTTCCCCACCAGATTGTAAATTCCACAAAAGAAAGGACCACCTTTATTCTGAATTTCCATGTTACCCCCTAAAACCCAGTACAGAGCATGACACACAGCAAGCCCTCGGGAAATAGCGATGAAATGAATGAACCAAGGTATAGAAAAAATAAAGTTAAAACCTGTCTATTTTTTATGAATGACTAGTACACACAAAAAAGCAAAAGTGATGTTTTATTAAATTACTAAAGACAAAAATTGTCTCAGGAGGATATATGATTCTTAATGCCAGTTAAGATAAGAGAAGAACTACAGGTAATCAACATTCCATAGTAATTTCTTAATGAATGAAATTCTATTTGACATTCAAAGTGAGAAACATGCAAAAGCTAAACAAGGATTAAATCTAGAGTTGAATATAGTAAAAAGAAGAAGCAGTATAGTATTAATAGTTTATGCATAAAAGTTTAGATTCAGGCTGCTTACATTAAAATAATGGTTCTATTCTCATCAGCTATGTCATTGGCAAGTTACTCTACTCTGTAATAGGCATCAATTCTTTCTCTACCTAGCATCTCCTCCCCTTCCAGCAACAGCCTCAGCATTTTTTTTTTTTTGCTGACTCTCAGTCCTGTGTGCTTCAGTTAGGCCCCATTCTAGGATACAGGATAAAAACAAGGTTTAAGCCAATTATTGTTCCAGCAATGGGAACATGACCAAAATTGCACCAATCTGAGCCAATTCCAAGCCTTTCATCTATTAGATAAAGGGAGATAGAACTTGAAAACAGCTATAGTTGGAGCTGCTGTGTCATCTTGCTCCTTAGGAATACAGAGCTAGTTCTAAAATGAAGCAATCCCAGAAGGGAAACTAAAATATAGAGTATGTGAAAGCAGTCCTGGTAACATTATATCAACCTCTACATCAATACCTCAGCTTAAGCCAGTTCTACTTGCAACCTTTTAGTCCATTTTTGCTTTTCACTTACACCAGTTTAGGTTCATGTTTCTGTCACTTAGATTCATGTTCCAACTAATATATCTTCTCAACTTCCATTGCCTCATTCATAAAATGACAATTCTCTAAGTGTCTGTTCCCTCATTTGTGAAATAGAATACCTACCTCATTAAGGTCTGTTGTGAAAATTAAGCACATAGCACAGACTTGACACATAATTAACCTATTTAAAAGCAACAAGCATGCTTTATAAAAAATTGTGAGCTATATTTGTGATTTCAATTTAAGAAAACACTAATTGCATGACTGGGTAATAACTTCAAGTGAACAAAGATGTCTGATGAAAAGACAGTGGCTGACACAAATGGACATTTGCACACCAATGTTTATAGCAGCGTTATTTACAATTGCAAAGAGATGGAAACAGCCAAAATGTCCATCAACAGACGAGTGGCTAAACAAACTGTGGTATATACATACGATGGAATATTATGCAGCTTTAAGACAGAATAAACTTATGAAACATGTAATAGCATGGATGGACCTAGAGAACATTATGCTGAGTGAGTCTAGTCAAAAACTAAAGGACAAATACTGCATGGTCCCACTGATGTGAACCGACATTCGAGAATAAACTTGGAATATGTCATTGGTAGTCCAGCAGGAGTTAGAAACAGGGTAAGATAATGGGTAATTGGAGCTGAAGGGATACAGACTGTGCAACAGGACTAGATACAAAAACTCAAAAATGGACAACATAATAATACCTAATTGTAAAGTAATCATGTTAAAACACTGAATGAAGCTGCATCTGAGCTATAGGTTTTTTTTTTGTCTGTTTGTCTTTTTTTTTTTGTACTATTATTATTATTTTTATTTTTTTCTCTATATTAACATTCTATATCTTTTTCTGTTGTTTTGCTAGTTCTTCTTCTAAATCAATGCAAATGTACTAAGAAAGGATGATCATGCACCTATGTGATGATGTTAAGAATTACTGATTACATATGTAGAATGGAATGATTTCTAAATGTTGGGTTAATTTCTTTTTTTTCTTTAATTAATAAAAAAAAGACAATGGCAACAGCTGAAACACAAATGGGGGTACAAATCACAACACTGAACTTATGACTATCAAATCATTCTGGCATTAACCATGAATATAACTACAGTTACTACAAATTACTTCCATAAACACAGTGAGCTCAATGTTGGAGGAAAAAAAGTCTTAAAATAGCTACCTCCCAGATACAGAGGTATAGAGATACAGAAGTCAGTGAAATAGAAAACAAACAATACAAAAAATCAAAAACAAAAATCAGCTTCTTTGTGAAAATTAATAAAAATTGATAAACTGCTAGTAAGAGAACGAGAAAAAGAGAGAAACCAAAAATCAGCATTATCAGGAATAAAATAAGGCACAGAACTTACAGATACTAAAGAGATAAGGAAAGATTGTTAACAATTTTATGTTAATATATGTGTTCAACAACTTATATGAAATTCATAAGAACATAAAATCTGGGCAGGCTATGGTGGCTAAGCAGCAGAGTTCTCGCCTGCTATACCAGAGACCCGGGTTCAATTCCTGGTGCAATTCCTGGTGCCTGCCCATGCAGAATAAAAAAAAGAAAGAAAGAACAGAAAATTTGAATATTCCTATATGTTTTATAAAAATTTAATTTGTAATTAAAAACTTTCCCACAAAGGCCCAGATGGTTTCACTGGTGAATTATATAAAATACTTGAGGAAAAAGTAATAGCTGTTTTACACAAACTCTTCCAGACAAAAGAAGAGGAAACACTCGCTGTGACAGTTTTTCACTATGTCTACTCGGCTAGGCTACACTCCCCAGTTATTCAATCAAACACTAATCTACATGCTGCAGCAAAGAGATTTTGTAGATACAATTAAAGTCCCTAATCAGATGACTTTAAGTGAGGGAGATTATTTTGACTGACCCTGATTTAATCTATGGTAAAGCCTTAAAAGCAAGGCAGAGACTTTCCTGATAGAAGAAATTCCACCTGCTTTGGTCCGTACTCATGGAATTCCTAATTGTTCATGATTTTCCATTCCTGACTGTCTCTGCACAACAGCATGATGATCTTCCCTTCCTGAAAGCCTACCCTACAAACTCTGGACTTGTTTATGGCATAAGCAAGGAATTGGCATAAACCAACTGATCTAATAAAGGATATCTCCAAAAAACCTACAATTAACACGATACTTAATGGTGAGACTGAATGCTTTCCCACTGACGTTGGGAATAAGTCAGAGGTATCTACTCTCACTACTTTCATGAAACATTGTACTGGATGGAAGTCAAAATCAGTACAATGAAGTGAAAACAAATAAAAGGCATACAGACTGGAAAGGAAGGAATAAAACAGTCTTTATTCACAAGTGACAGTTATATACATAAAACAGCCTAAGAAATCTACAAAAATACTATTAAATAAGTTTAGCAAGGTCACAGGATGCAAAGTCAACATACAAAAATCAATTGTATTTCTAGTTGCAAACAAGGGAAATTTTTAAAAATCAACTCTATTTACAAGAACATAAAAAGAAACAATTTACTTAGGAATAAATTTTAAAAATGTGTATGACTGAAAACTACAAAACTCTTCACTGAAAACTCTAAAACAATACTCAGAGAAATTAAAGACCAAAATAAACAGAGAAATACACCTTGTCATTAATTGGAAGATTCAATGTTAAAATATGAATTCTCCTATTGTTATCTAGAGATTCAACACAACTGCAATCATAATTGAAGAAGGCACTTTGGTAGAATCTGGTGAGGTGATTTTAAAATTCATACAGATGTGAAAAGGACCCTGAATCATGGAAACAATCTTGTAAAGAAAGAACAAAGTTAGAGGGCTTACACAACCAAACTTCATCCCCTTTCCCACCACACGCTGGGATGCTGGCATTTTCACTCGGGGGCCCCTACCCTCAACCAACATGGCCTCAAACTCAGTCTCTAGTCTTATGTCTGAAACCAGGCAAATTGCAGAAGAGTGTGCCAAATGAATGGAAAAGTGAAGAAACAGTGGGAAATCACAAGCTTTAGGTTGTTTAGTCAGTTTATATATTTTATTTGGCATTTATTGATACAACTGGAGCTTGTATTCAGCTGGGACAGTCTTCCCAGAGAGATAGCTTCGGAGGGAAGACACTTAGACCCCGAAGGAGATTAGGTAGGTTTACAAGGGGAGAAAGAGCATTTTAGTCAGGGAAAAGATTTAAAAAAAAAATGTAAAAAGAAAGTAAATAAGTAATCTTAGATGTCATTAAGGCAGAGGAATCAATAAAGTCAACAACAATTAGCTTATCTGCATTAATGGTGTGGAAAAATAGGAAACTGGAAATCTATAGGTTAGGCTTGAAATGGAAAAATGAAGTAAAATGAACCTCTAAAAAATATTGGTTTAGATTCCCTAAACAAGCAACTGATAGTAGAAGTTGTTTAAAATATGTTAAATGTCAAGAAGAAAATAATAAATAGTATACAAAGTAGGTAATCCACAGAATAGTTGCACTAACTATAATAATACATTATTGTTTAGATACACTTTATAGTACTGTAATAATCCGTTTCTTTACAAATTAAAACATTAGTACCAAATGTGAAAATTTTCCCAAGAAAATAATTTTCAGATAAAAAAAATTTTTCTGCTAGAGACAGATACTAGCAATTCTGCAGTTCAAACAGAATTGAAACAAGGCACTAAAGGAAATCTACAGAAAAGAATCAACCGTTGGAAAAAATAAGTTCTATTTTTGGTGTGCTTGAATCTAATCAATAAATAATAAAACTCACTTCGCTTTATCATTACTATAGTATAAATAAAAGATAACTGAAAGAAATATTCACAAAAGTTCATGCTACCATTCAACAAATACAATTTAAAAAGTTAACTATAAATGAACCTAGAAACCTAGGAAAGTATAACAGGGCTAAATATTCCTTCTAGGAGTCAACTTGCCAAGATTTTTCAAATACTTAGGAAATATATGAAAAATACAGACCCATTAGAAGCCATTTTCTTGTGGCCTCAAGCATTATATGACAATCAGCATTAGAAGATATAAAACATGTTCATTTCTAAATTATAAATGAGACCCATTAAATCCTATTTGGGGGACCTAAGCATGCTAAATTTTTAGCAAAGCCACTAGTCCACTGAATATAATTAGCTTTTTTGAAATACCTTTTATTAAAATGAACTGTTATTGAGTACCAGGCCAAAGTTCCCTCACCCTAAGATCAAAGGCTGTACCATGTTGCCTAACCATTGTCATTACTAGCACTGACTAGACTATCCACCACAACAAATATAATACTATAGTAAAAACAAAGTCTGATCTGAGCTATACCGAGCTCTCGACTTGCACGGTTTGCTCAAAGTGCCAAATGTTTGTAAATCAACTTTAATTCTTGAGAGAAAGAGAGGGGAAAAACAGCAATAAGGGAAAAAACAAGAAAAACATGAATTAATGATAAATTCAGTGAGGTTTTTGAGAAGGTAGCATCACCTTCATTCCCTTAATATCCCATACAATGCAATTTTTATTGTTTTACAGTAGTTACACACCTACAGAAAATGATGAAATTAAATAAACAAATTAGCCACTCCATACACCTGCTTTAGAAAACATTCCAGGCCAATTCTCACATTTTACAGTGGAGAGACCCAAGATTCAGACAGGGCCTGATGCCAGTAAAGTGTTCTTTTCACACCATGATATTCTGGAATGTGACCGGACTCAGCATACCTGAGCATGAATCAGATATGCTGCTATACACTCAAAAAAAGAAAATAGTCCCCAAAATATTAGATATAAAAACCCGCATCAAATTGTACATTTTCTATGATATATTGAAACAATGCACTGTGTTTGTCTCATCTTAATCACCTGAATTTAGACCTGATCTAAAAATCAGGCAAATGTTAAAAATGACATCTTGTTTTTTACTGATACTATGTGTTATGGGTTGAATTATGTGCCCCCAAAAGATATGTTGACATCCTAACTGCCCCACCCCTCACCCTGTACCTATGAATGTGACCTTATTTGGAATTTGGAAATAGAGTCTTTGCAGATGTAAACAAGTTAAGATGAGTCATACTGAATTAGGGTGGGTCCTAAAGATTGGTGCCCTTATAAGAAGAGAAGGGACACAAACAGGGAGAACATCTATGCAGACGGAAGTAGAGCACAGCTACAAGCCAAGGAAAGGCAAATATTGTTGGCCACCACCACTAGCTAGGAAGAGGCAAAGAAGGATTCTCCTGGACTCTAATGAGGGAGAATAGCCCGGCTACACCTTAATTTTGGACTTCTCACCTTCAGAACTTTGCAAAAATAAACTGTTGTTGCTTTCACCCAGTTCATGGTACTTTGTTACAAAAGACAAAGGAAATTAATAATACACCATCATTCCATATAGTATAGCTTTGATTAAAATTTGGATCCATACATGACCCTTCCAAAGAATCTATCCGAAACTTTTTAAATTATGACCGCTATGAAAAAAAAATAGAGACAATTACATTTAGTCATGTGTTTTCTTTTACTTTATTTTACTTTGGGGACACATAGAAACTGTCAGTAATATATTCGTCTCACATTCATCCTACTTTCCATTGCCTTTGACAACATTCTGGATGAGCTCCTACTTGAATTACTGTAATGAACTAAATGCTTTCTTTTTTCCATTTCAATTCACTCTACGTCCCATTACCAGATTAATCTTTCCAAGGCATACTCCAATCACAATGTCCTCATATTCAAACTCCCCCAATAGTTCACACTGCCATCTAAGTAAAGAGCACATTTCATGGTTTGGCTTTCAAGGTCCTCAAATAATCTGACCTAACCTGCCTTTCTAGTCTTTTCTTGCATAATTCTCCAACTTCAAGTTCCAGAACATACTTCAAGTTCCAGAACATACTTCAAGTACTGTATCTATACCTTTATTGAAACTTTTCCCTCCACTTGGATGCAATTCCTTATTGTTTCCTACTGAAATCCTACCAACTCTTTCAAAGCTTATCTTCACCTCAAGAGTTTCTTGACTTGGATGCAATTCCTTATTGTTTCCTACTGAAATCCTACCAACTCTTTCAAAGCTTATCTTCACCTCAAGAGTTTCTTGGATTCTCCTAAACCACGTCTTCCTTCCTTCAATCTGATAGCACTTATTAGCCCTTTTATGGCACTCCATTCAGCCTTGCCTAACAGATATTTATTCTCTCCTACTAGAGTGGAAGTTCCAAGGGCAGAGTCTAAATTGAATAAGTATTTCTTGAAAAAATGAAAAAAACTGTCAAAGAAAATTAGATGTATTTTACTTTTGCAAGGGGGGAAAGGCCTTATTATTGATAGAGTATTACTTTTCAAATATAGCAACCTATCCCCATCAATATCACAGGAATAAGAAAACACGAGTGTATTAAAATAAGGCTTCATTTATCTAACATCACTGGGAAATGAAGGGTTTACATAAGCACATTTTCTGGAGAAGTGGTTCTCTGTCATGGAAACAGAGCTCAAATATGCCTTTAGCCTGGGCCAGCTGAGATATGTTCCTGAGAAACTGCCCTCCACTTCACCCAATCTAGCAGAAAATATTTGGGAATAGTAGGGAGGAACGTTTTGTACCAGTTACCTGCACCTGTTTAACAGCCAGACAGCACAGAGGGAGAACTAGGAAGATATTACAAACTACAAAACGGCAAAAGGAGCTTCTTGAACCTGGCAGAATCCTCATTTCTGATTGCTTGTACTAGCCAGTGTTGTATGTCCTTGAGGAATTTGGGGGACTTGAACAGCTGTTCTTCAGACTTGGAGCAAGCTATGTCATCACCTGCTTGAACTTTCAATACTTTTTGCCACTGAAAAAAAAATTCACACTCTAATTGTGTCTATTGGTGGCTTTCTGTCTATCATATCACCAACCCACAATAACAACCACTCACCTCTTTAAATAACAAAACTTCTTAAAAACGATTAGTGTTGCACTCATTTGACAAATATGAGCTCCACATGAGCTCTATATGCCAGGCACCAGAGAGAGAGAGCAGTAAATAAGACTGACCTGATCCCTGCCCTCACACAGCTTACAGTCTAATCAGGATAACTCACAACAAATCAAAATTATACAATGATAAAATTACAACTGAGATAAGAACAATAAATGACACACTTCCCTTCTTCTTTAAACAGAGGACAGTGGACCTATTTAACCATTTCTGGATGACTCAAAGACATCACTGTGGATGCTAATTGTACAGTTCTGGGCTCTTTCTTTATTGTTTCTGCTTACCTCCTACATGCCTGATTGTTGGCTACGATGAGATCTGCTTTTATCACAGCCCCTACTGTCTCTCTGCTCACTCCTTCCAAGAGACTCATTTCTAGTTTACAGCTGCTAAACAACTATGGGCTAGAAAAATCACGTACCTAATCTTGCTAAGAAATATACATTAGAAAACAATAAAAATTGTTCCAAGTGAGGAATGAAGATGTGGCTTTAACACAGGGCTTTCTGATTTATTTCAGTTTCTCAGATATTTTCCCCCAGTAGAATTCTGTTACAAGGAACTGAGGAGGAAAGTTATTCTATATAAACAGTGTTATCGAATAATTTACTACACTACTTTGGTATTAAATTGCTTGACAAAGACTTTTTTCCTTTCAAAGGAAACAGTACAAAGATGTTAGGAATAAAATTTTCATTTCTATTATGCACTGTTTTCTGAATCAGAATGTAAACAAAAAATAAGAAAGAAATACTATCCAAGGTCAGAATTATATAATTTATTTCTTAGTACAGAGCACATTCCTGTTATCAAATGTGAACCATTTCACCAAATAACTTGCCCAAGGGAATGTACAACATTACAATCCAGGCAATATTTTCTGAAGTACATAATAAATACCACCTACCTCTTATGCTTATCCAACAATCATCTTTTTTGTTGTGTTTTTTAAGTTCTTCTTCAGTTACTTCAATTACTCTTCCTTTCAGTCCTGTAAGGTCCTTTCCACTTTTGGTCAGTCGAATCCAATCCATAAGACTTCTGCCCTGTTTTAAAGGTACCTAAAAAATAGGACAGGAGAACAATTAAGTTTGGCTTCTTCAAGCTCCTTGCTTACCCTCCTCCTACCTGCTGCTTCTCTTCAAGTGACTTCAGGACTTTTATTTCAATTTAAAAGACAATAGATATTTAGTGTTGAAGGAATACAGAATGTGCAATAAGACTGGTTGTAAAGAATCAGAAATGGATAGTACAATACAATCTAATGATATCACAATAATATAAGTATACTGAATGATAGTATGGTTGAGAGAGAAGGGCTGGGGGCATGTATGACTCCAGAAGGAAAGACAGAGGATAAAGACTGATAAGGTATAACTTAGGACTGCCTAGAGTGGACAATGATGGTGATTAAATGTACAATTACAGGAATGCTTTTACATGAGGGAGAACAAATGAATGTCAACACTGAAAGGTGCTGAAAATGGGATGGTATACAGGAAAAAAAGTACAATCAATGCAAGCTAGGGTCTACAGTCAACAGTACCATTGTAATATGCTTCCACTGAATGTTAACAAAGGCATCATACCAAACTAAATGTCAACAAGTGGGGATAAAGGGGCAGGGTATGGGATTCTTTGCTGAAGAAAAGGAAATGTCTTCATACAGATTGTAGTGGTGAAGGCATAGCTTTGTGATTACACAAGAAACCATTGATTTTTTACTTAAGTTGGATTATTTGATGTCCAAAGAAAATTATTTAAAAATGAACAGAGAGAAACAAGTGCTGGACATAATGTGGAGAAAGAGATGCACCTATTCACTGTTGGTAGGGAAGCTGAGAGGTGCAGCCCCTCTGGAGGGCAGTGTGGTGGTTCCACAGGAGGTTAGCGATGAGGTTGCCAGATGATCCTGCAACCCCACTGCTAGGTATATACCTGAAGGGACTGAGAGTGGGGACATGAATGGTCATTTGCATGCTGGTGTTCAAGGCAGCAGTGTTTCAAATTTGCAATGGATGTAGTTGGCCTAAGGGCACAACCATTCAGGAATGCAAGTGGAGCTGCAATATACACATACAATGGACTATTGAGCAGCTGCAAGAAGGAATGAAGTTCTGAGGCAGGCAACTAGGTAATGAACCTTGGGGACAATATGTTGAATGAAAGGTCAGAAACAAAAAGACAAATATTATCATGCCTCATTCATATAGACTAATGATAATATTCAAACTCAGATAACTGAAGCCAAGAGCATGCATGGGTTATCAGGTTGAGGCCTATTATAAAGGGTTACTATAAGCTCTTATCACAGTTGCATCCACTCTGGAGTTGTAACTGCTATTCCTAAATTCTGAGAGACTTAAAAGAAAAAAAAGACAACAGAATTCAAATCCAATAATTCTACAAAATTTCTTGCAGCTTTTGGAGGCTGTCAAAATGACTTCTGCAATATCAGAATTATAAATAGAACGTTATTTGAAATACCTGGACTATCAGCTGGAGCTTAGAAATCTGTCATGCAAATTTTCATCATAATGGTATCATAATATAACAGGAACAGTATTGAACTTGGAGTCAGAAAACAAGCTCTGGTTCTGGCTCTGCCACTAATACACTAAAGAGCTGGAAAGCCACTTATCTCTTTGGAGCAAAATTTCTTCACTTTAAAAATCAAAACAGATTTGATAGAAGAAAAGATAAACAACTGTCTAAAATTTATTTTCCCGACGGCCAAAATAAATAGAACATGAGAAATCAGTAAGCAGTAATTTCCTAAGACTCCACTGAGAAACAAAGCCTATCATATAATGGAAAACATAATAAGACTGTAACACTCTAAGGCAGGGACTGGCACATGAAGACATGCGCCTGTTCTTTTACAGCCCTTGAGCTAAGAATATTTTTCACATATGGAGGTGGTAATGGTGGTAAAGAGAATGAAACCTTATGTGGCTCTCAAAGCCTAAAACGTTTACTTTCTGGCACTTTGAAGAAAGGTTTGCCAACCCCTGCCTGGAAAATTTGTAACATTTTCTATCTTCCTTTCTTTTAACAAAATGCATTTCAAGGCTTTTAGATAAAAGCTATTAAGACAATCAAGTAGAAAATTTAAAATGTCTCTATGGAAAAGAGCTACTATCTAAACTTAAACAACTTGTTTATAATATGGTACCAGAAGAACATTTAATGTTTAGGCAAGCCTATTTAAGGAAGTATATACACCTCACTTTCCTGACTCATACCTATTCTAGGCATTCATTTACTCCCCAAACCAACAAGTTAATAGGTCTGTGGTGCTATTCCAATTTCACATTCCTTCCTACCATCTATACCATCCTATTGTTAATATCACTAAAGCCTTCTTGGTCCCAATAAATGAAGTAACATGGGAGAAAATGATCTTCACGATATTAAACCAAAACCACAGGACTCCCTCCATTCCATAATTCAGAGGGTGGCTAAAGGGATCTTTTGGAAATGTAAAGCTAATTAGAGGCTCCCCACATTATTTATAATAATGTTTAAATTCCCTGGAGTGGTTTACCAGGTCCTTCATAACGTGGTCAGTTTACTGCACCAGCTCCATGTTTTAACTTTTGCTCCTTCCCATTATAAGATTTAGCCAAGAGGAACTAATTTCTTGATTGCTATCAAACAATTGTTCACACATCTTTTTTCTTAGCCTCTAAGTTCTCACTTTTGAATAAATGCTGAGAACATGGTTGGTAGTTTTAATGGAGAAGGGCAACAACCCTCATTTTCTAATTCAGAGATTCTTTCTCTGGAAAGGTTATACTATTCAATCAAGCATTTAGCCTAAGAAGATGAACAGGTAAAAACATCAAGGAGGAAGGGGACACAAGATTGGATGGTTGGATGATAAATGAAGATGTTATAGCCAGATTCATATCAGAACACGCCTATAGGATCTAAGGCAACATTTCTTAACCAGTTTCCTTTTCTGTGAAATGGAGATAATAAAAAGCATCCACTCTGTGCTGGTGTGAAGCTGTTATGTACACCAGAAATGCCATTTTCTTTAAATCCCAATCCAATCTTGTGGGGGGCAGACCTATTATCTAGGATGGGACCTTTTGATTAGATTGTTCCCATGGAGATATGACACACCCAATTGTGGGTGTGACCTTTTGATTAGAATATTTCCATGGAGTTGTGACCCTCATCCATTCAAGGTGGGTCTTAATCAGTTTACTGGCATTCTTAAAAGAGTTCAGAGGCAATACAGATGTAGATGTTTGGAGATGCTTGGAGAACTGACATGGAGAGCAGAGAAATGAAACCAAGACACAGATATTTGGAGATGCTAAGCTAAGAGATAAAATTCAGAGTTTGTGCCAGAGAAGCTAAATGAGGGCCAAGAGAAGCTCAGAGAGGAGGCCACTGGAACCAGGAGCTAAAAGCAATTACATCCAGGAGCAAAGGGCCAGCAGACATCACTATGTGCCTTCCCATGTGTTCTAGTTTGCTAGCTGCCGAATGTAACACAGCAGAGATGGATTGGCTTTTAATAAAAGGGGATTTATTCCGTTAGTTCTTCAGAGGAAAGGCAGCTAACTTTCAACTGAGGCTCTTTCTTACATGGGAAGGCACAGGGTGATCTCTGCTGGCCTCCTCTCTTGGCCTCTGGGTTCCAACAACTTTCCCTTGGGTGATTTTTTTCTGCATCTCCAAAGGCCTGGGCTGAGCTGTGAGTGCCGAGATGAGGTATGCTGAGCTGCTTGGGCTGTGCTATGTTGTGCTCTCTCATTTGAGCACCAGCCAATTAAGTCAAATAACATTTCTCGCAGCAGGCACACCTAGCCCACTGCAGATGTAGTCAGCAACAGATGAGGTTCACGTACCATTGGCTCATGGCCTCAGCAACAGAACTAGGTGCCTTCACCTGGCCAAGTTGACAACTGAATCTAACTACCATACCATGTGACAGAGAAACCTTGGAAGTGATCAGTCTTTCTAGAGAGAAGGTATATTCTAGAGTGAAGGTATACTCTTGTTGTTTGGACATTTTCATGGCCTTAGACTTTAAATTTGTAACCTAATAAATCCCCTTTGTAAAGGCCAATCCATTTCTGGTATATTGCATTGCAGCAGCATTAGCAAAGTGAAACACTTCATAGGAGAATGCTGTGAAGATTAAACAAGTTACTGGATGTAAAGCAGCCAAAACATTTAGAACATACATGACCATCAGTAAGCACTGAATAAATCTTAACTGTTATTATATTTGGGGCTACAGACCTCTGAAAAGCTAGTGAAAGCTACAGATCCCCAAATTCCATATTCTGATCCAGGGTCAGAAGTCAAGGTATAAGTGGAGAAAAAAAGACAGAAAGTCAGGGAAGGTCACAAATGATGCTAACATCACTTCTTTTCAGAAATGAAGAGAAAAAGGGGTAGCCAAGTAGGTAGGAGCCTCAAAAACAAAAAATGAAGATGTGGTTACAGAATGAGGAACAAACAACAGGAACAGGCAACATTCAAGATGCAATAAACACAGGAGACAATTTTATTAAATTTTGCAAATATAAAATGCATTTGGGGAGTGCAAGGGTAGTTCAGTGGTAGAATTCTTGCCTGACATGGGGGAGACCCCAGTTCAATTTCCGGCCCATGCACTTCCCAAAACAAACAAAGAAACCCAACAAAAACAAACACGCAAAACAACAACAAAAATTCAACAAAAGGCGCTGCAATAACGGGATACTCACATGAAAAAGAATGAAATATGACCACGCCATACAGCATACAAAAAAAGAAGCATTTGTATTACACCTGTTGCTAATAGTAACTATGCTAAGACAAACAAAAAAAGCCCTCAAGAATATTAAATTTGCTTCAAAGCCAGCAAGTAATCTAGGTAGAAAAGGCAGTGATGAAACAATCAGATACCAGAGAAAGCAAAAAAGGCATGTTCTGGAGGTGTGTCTGTGAACATAATCAGAGGTTTGTAGATTTTTGAGCTCGCTTCTCCAATCCTCTCTAACTTCAGAAGCCCTCACCCTTGAAGAGATGGTCACTGACTAGTATTTCTCTTCTGCCACGGGACCTATATCATTCACAACTCCTTTGGAAAGCGGAGAAGAAAGAACAGAGAGGCGGAGTATAGGCTAAAAGACCAACGTTAATACTACGTACAATTCGACAAGCATAGTGTCTGGCCCTGTCATATACGTCTGAATTTAATTAGCAGGAAAAGACTTGGAGGAAGGGAAATGACACAGCGAAATAAAGGAATGGAAAAGAAGAGGGGCTAATAGGTGACAGGGAGGGAGGTTAGGAGAGTTCGAAGACTGGAGACAACTTGAGATCAGAAATAGGTCGCCAGCGAGGGCAGGAGGAAGCGAAGGCGGGCGAAGGGAACTGAAAGCAGAGGGAAAAAAGGAGTGATTGGGCTCAGCTGGAGCGCGAAATACAAGCGGGCGGCGAACAGAAGAGACCGGCAGTGTGTCATCATCTTACCTTGCTACGCCCCCCGGAGGCGACCCGCTGCTGAGAGCTGGGGGCCGGGAAAGACTGGGAAGGGACGTTCAGCATCCTGGACCGATCGCCCGGATCCTCCCCGGGGTCCGCAGCCTTAAGGATGCACTCAGCTAAACCGCCTTTTAGTGGCGCCTCGGGCCGCGGCTCTGCCGCCGGGCAGAGGCCAAGCCCCCGACCCACTTCCGGGGTTGCCCGCGGTAAGGCGCGCCATGACGCAGCACGTCGAGGCCGCGAGGGGCGGGACAACGACGGCACAGGGAGCACGGACTTGGGTGGAATAAGGAAGAAGTACGCATGCTCAGTTGGTCCTGCACCGTTAATTTCAGCACTGGAGGGGAAGACAGCTAATCCACCGAAAGATTAAAAGAAGAGTTAAGGGAAGCTGTTCCCTGGCCCTGGTGCTGACCGATTCTAAAGATAAATTATTTTCAGGTCCTGTTAATTCAAAACACCAGTGTCGGTCCGTTGTTAAGCCGCACCAGCACATTATTTGAAACATGAAATAAAATAATACTATCAAAGCAGTTCGATATCTCCAAATCTCTCTCTCCTGTAAGGCACCAGGCTGTACAGGAGACAGAACCACACACCCTTAGAAGCTAAACTGCCAAATGCAAACAGCCACTCCTGCGGAGTAAAGAGAAAATATCACTTCTAAAAACCCTCGTAAATGATTGAAGAACGAATAATATGCAAGTTAATTTGGTAGCTCAAAGCCTCATTTTTCTCATATGCCTAATGAGATTAGGTTCTGGTAACGAGTAAATGAGACATCATATGTATCCAGTACAGTGCCTGGTGAATAGTAGGAACTCATTTCATACTACTTCCAACATGTTAATGACAGAAGCATAAATATTATGTAGGTAAATATTAATTAGTCCCCAATGCTCAAAGTCCAGATGGGTGATGTGGTGGATTTTTTGCATGCCCCTTAGGGAACACACAGCTACTCAGAGAAGAATCCAGTGAGGTAGAGAAAGTTTCCAGAAGAACATATTTCTAAATACTCTCTCCACCCTCTATCCATTACTAATTTTTCCTAATTCTGGAAACACTGTCATGATTTGAACTTGCTGCCTCTATTCCAATTGCTTAGTCCTTAAAGTGCTTGTAAATGGAAGTTATGTTTGTAGCATCTTTTTAAAAGAAGTGAAAGTGTGTGAATATATGTAGCCTTGCAAGTAATAGGCATTTCTTAGCTAGGTAACCATCTCTCACCTTCACCTCTACTTTTTACCAAACTGGCATATTATAGGAACTTTTTAAATTTGCAATTAAAATGCATATTGTGAAAAGATTTTGTTGCAGCTAAAACAATTTCAGGCCATAGTTTACTATGTTACTTTACCTTGCAAATTACTCCTGTTTTCTTTCTCCTTAAACAATGGCATATTCTTATACAAACCTATGTAAGAAAAGCCAATGCTACTAATTTCTTCTTTCACTTCCCAGTAGAAAATTTTCATATGAGAATAATAGGAGCAGGGAACCAGAGCAAAGGAAGGTGGATGATGGTGGGAAATGTCTCATCCAGGCCAAGGTAATGTCTGAAAAACTGTTTCACAATGGCACACTCCTCTTTACCAGCCATTTATAGCTGCCAAAATTGATTAGCTCCCCCTCGGTTAGAAGTAGAAAAATATTACCAAATTCTTGCCTTTCAGCTCCTTTTTTTTTAAGAATCCATGCAAATCACTCCCACTTAAATATTTTCTTTAAATTCTGGTGGTCCTTCAATGTAGTGCTATATGTGTTGAACACCCCATGCTATGTTAGCCCTGGATTTAAGGACAGCAGAGAAGTATATGAAGTAGAATTACTTGACTCATCATTTATTAAGATCTGATTTAACAGCCCTAAAATTCATTCTTATTCTCATTATACACAATGATTTAAAGTGTTTTTCACCATCTGCTAGCCAGCAACACCTAATAAAAATGAGTGATTAGTAGCATAAGGTGAATTTCATTATCATATAATATCCATCTGTAAATACAACAGCCAATGGTGATCATTAGAAAGTAGAAGATATGTACAAGGGTCTATCTTAAAATTAAATATTGTCATTATTTGGAAAATTATAACTAAACATAAATTTGTAATTCAATGAAGAGTCCAAAACTATCTTTTAAATCTCAAATGTCTACAAAACAATCAAGACAATTTTGCAAACTGCACCTATTTTAAATTCCAACCTTGAATTCTAGAGTAGGGATAAAAAATAAAGGCCAAACTACAATAGTAATTAGAAAATATTTCATTTTATTAATAATTTATATGCAAATAAATTAAAGGATTATGATACATTTGTACACTAAATTTAAATGCTACGAACTTTGAATATCATCAAAAGTAACTAATCAGATTAATTTTCTGAATCACAGGTCAGCTCTTCAATTTCATCTTCACTATCAGAATCCTCATAAAATGAAATTGTGGCTTGAATTGGAAATTTTTTCAGAAGAGCTTCTGCTTCTTGATATAAGTAATCAAAACACTTTGATTTTGGCCAAAATAGTCTGAAAGAAGCAGACAACATAATATGCTTTATTTTTTCACCTTCAGAACCCTTACACTCATGAAATGAACAAATTTCAAGAGCTCCATATATTTAAAATTGATTATGCATTTAAATGTAGCCTTAAGGTGGAGAATTTTAGAATGCTACTGTCACAGCTTTCATGGAATCTATTTCCTAAAGTCTCAGTAATTGGTTGATTTTTAAAAAACTCTTCTTCAAAGCTATAAACTAGATCAAACACTTTTTCACACTAAATTGTAAGCATAAAATCAGTATTTAGTTTTCTTCAGGCACTATGCATATGGTTGTTCTTACCAGATAAAGAAGAAGGTTTGTCTCCCAATTTCCAATTCCTTTGGGAAAAAATGAATCCTACCTTCATGTTAAGAATTCTGATGGTAGCCAATTTATGAAGACTACAAAATATTATGCACTTTACACAAAGGCAAAAATCACCTAGAATCTTGCTTAAAACTCACAAATTTAACTCTTAGCTACAAAGGTATCCAATGTAAGTTTTAAAAAGTGCAAAAACCAGTAACTTTCAACATCATAATTTGAGGTTTTGGAAAGCTACCTCCACCCCAACCTTGATCTTATTCCTCTCACCTCTCTCCATGCCCTCACTGAACAAAAATTGCCTGGGGGGGAACTACAGTATTTGAAAAGTTTGGGATAACGGTATTGGTTTTATACAAATAATGTACATATAAACATGATTATCCAGGATTTCAAAAACCTGAAAAATGGTCACATCTGGTCTATCATTTTTCATTCAAGGAAAACTAAGGAGGGATAAGACTGAATCACCAACTACAGTGCAGTCTTTTATTTTAGGGTCAGTAGCCCCATGCACTCAAATAGCCTCTGAGAGCCTCACTCTGTTATAGCCCAAGATAGTTGATAATTATTATTGTGGCTCTGAATCCTAATGAAGGGAAAGTTACATTATGTTTTGCATACTCCATTTTAAAAGACAAGAAAAATGGGCAATGCAGTTTATAAATGTTTCTAGTAAAATTGTGAAAACTTGTTTCTAAATTTGGTGCCAAAATAAGTAACCATCAATTATTCAGTCATTCAATAACTACTTTAGGGATAACTTGTGCCTGACATAATTAATAATTCAAGAATATATTTTATCTTCCCTACCTTCAAGAAGTCAACAATTGAGTAAATAAAAAAAGAAACAACTCACAAATACGAGTCAACATAAAAGTAATAAAAATAAAAAAATTTAAGAGGATTATCAATAGTTTGCTAAAATAGTTCAGAAGAGAAAGGCATTGCTCATATAAGAAACACTTTATTTTCCGAAGTATAACTGGAACTGCCAAATCCAAAGAATACCACATAATCCTTACCACATTCTCCCCAGAATTTCTCACTGGGAGCAATTTTTTTTGCAGGGACCCTATACTTTTCTGAATCTCACCCCTCATGCCAATTCTAACTCATTCTTCTATCTTCTTTGTAGATGCTGGCCTTCCCACAGGGCTTTAATGAGAGGGATCTTCCCTCCTTTCTATGCTCCCCAGGATGACTTGACCCCCTGCCATGGTTGCCCCACAAGGTTCATTTACCAAGTATTCCCAATTAAGATCTTGACTCTTGGCCCCCAATTTATGTATCCAACTCTCTATTTGGATAGCCCATAGGTATATTAAATATAATAAATGAAAAACTGGACCCATTACCTTGCTCCCCAAATGTGTTCCAAGTCCTCATTTCCAATCTGTTAGTCCAGAATTCACACATGGCCTCTAGTCACAAATTTGGGAACCATTCTGGCTTTTCATGTCCTCTTCATCTACCATATCCAATTCATTATAAAGCCTAAGTATTCCTCAAATTCACCCAGTCTCTTTTTCAATGCCTTAAAATAGCCCTTCATCATTTCTTGCCTGAACAACTGGAATGGTTCCAAATTAGTATTAGTTTTGGCCCTCGAATTAAGCCTATACACCATTTCTAGGGTGATTTTTCTGAAACGTAAATCTGATCCATTACTCTTCCGGTTAAAATACTTTCAATAACCCTCAATATTACAAGTCCACAGATTCCCAACACCGCATACAAGATAAGGAGAAAACTCTGTACCAAGGTGTACACAGCCGTCAAGATCTGCCCTCTGGCTACCCTGCAGCAGTGAACACAGCTTCACACACCCACACTGCTCCCCAGAGGGGCCCTGCCCTTCCATGGCCCTCAACTTCTCTTCCTGTGCTATTTCTTCTTCCCACCCACCCCAGCCACCATCCCCTAACCATCCATCCAGCTAAATTTTCAAGACTCAGCCAGGTGACTACAACCTACGACATATACCCTCCCTAATAACACTTCCCCTTTCCCTCTGGCAGAGCTGGGCACTGCCCTGTTCATACATGTAAAACTGATGAAACTCTACTACAACACTTGCCATGGTGCTGTAATTATTTTTCCAGGTGTCTCTGGCTAGTGTTAATAAACATGTATTCATTGTTACTTACTATTTATAAAGACATACACAGAAACATACACACAAGCTGTTACATTTAACAGCTCTCCAATTCCCCTCTAATTCCTCATTGTTCATTAAATAACTTTTAACCCTTTTTAGGATCCTTATTCATCTTTAGGATTTTCATTATATTTCCACTTTTCTCTTACAAGTCAAGTTGCTGTAGAACTGCCATGGTGAACCTCATTCTTCCTTCTGGTTTGCAAGAGAATAAGAACACACACATTCTGTCTGGTGTGGAGTCAAATACATTCGGACCCTTAGCATTTAAAAAAAAAAACTATTTCGCAGGCACAAGATGTCACCGTTCTACTTTTAGAACGGTCTCCTCTATCATCTACTTTCTTCATTAAGCCTTTACTGAGTATTCACTGATTGGCAGTTCAAATGGAGCGTGAATTCTTACAGCTTTCAACTCATTGAGCAAACGGACCTCTGGGACTGGGAAGATAAAGTAACCCTGAAGATAGATTTTCCAAGAGAGAAAAACTGCAGGACCAACTGCTGAGTTGGGCTTTTCCATACCCCTAATATCTCCTTCGGGCAGGAGAAGCGGGAGCCCTTGCGTGAGGCCTGTCACTCACCTGACCGGGTGTCTGTATTGGGAAAGCTTTCCCCAGGCTTTAGTCTTTCCGGGGCTATCCGACATCTGGGGATGCAAGAGGATGAATCTCAGTTACCACCCACCTCTCTCTAGAAACTGGGAACGTGTTCAACCCCGCGTTCCTGGCGCCGGCAGGGAATGTGACTCCGCGGCTCTCAGCTGCTTCGCTCCAAGCACGATGCGGTTGTCCAAATTGCTCAGGAGGACGCACCCACTGCACCAGCACCGGCAGGACCACCGACCAGCAGGATCTTCGCGAGGGTCAGGCCGGATGCGTGTATTCCCCCCCCCCCGCCCCCCGTCCCCACCGCCCCGTCCCGCGTCCCTTGCCCTTGGGCGACTCTCTGGTACGCGCGGCTCACTCACCACCTCCGAGGCATAATGCGGCCCCTCCTGCTCTTTCTCGCCTTGGAGGTCAGCCCACGGTCTCCAGAAGTCAATGGATCTGCGAAGTGGGAGGCACAAGCCGCGTAGAAGATGTGAGCCGAGGCGTGGGAGAATCCGCCCCAGCGGAGTTGGGTTGGGAGCCGGGGGAGCGGAGGGGAGGAGCTGGGGTGGCGCGCGCTAGAAGGCCGCGTGGGAGGGAAAGTGTGGGGCGGCGCAGAAGAGCAGTACCGCGAGGCCGGGTCCCTGCGCCTCCTCTGGTCGCCAGGAGCCGCGGGCGGCGGACGGCTGCAGCGCGCGCACTCGCCGGCTCGGCTCTCCGAACTCCCTGCGTTCTCCATGTCCCTGTCCGGCACCGCAAAGGCGGCGGCTCCGTTCTCCAGCAACCCTACCTCCTTCCGCCAGGAGCGTGCCCTGAGCCTTTATATAGCCCCTGCAGGCCTGCTGCATATTTAGAGATTCGCACCATCTCCGCCCTTCTCTCTGCTGCTAGCCGCATAAACAAAAAGGCTGCGCGTGAAGGCAGATCGGGATGAACCCGGGGTGTGAACGCGTGCAACTCCCAAATGGCCCGGGAAGGGGTTTTTTCGAACGAGTGTAAATCGCTCTTCAACACATGGCTGCGGTGAAAAACAACATTCACCGGAGCAGCCAATTTCCATGTGAAGAGGCTAGGAGGGGAAAAAATTAAGCGATTCTACACGTTTTGTGTATTTCTGCAAAACGGCCAAGTGGCTGGTAATTGCTTGACTCTCTGGTGTCTCAAAGCTTTTTGGCCTTTGGTAAATACAAATGGCCCTGAAGTCTGTGTTCTAAAAACTAGGGTGCGGACTAAAATAAAAAGGAATGTCCTTAACTCCTTTTCAGGCACCATAAAAGCATGAATGTATGGACTCCTTAAGAAAGGGATATTGGATTGTTTTAGTGTTGTTTTAATATTCCGTCTGACTAGGTTCATACATATGCCTTTTATTATTTGACAGTAATGAAATCACTGCAAACAAGAGATGAATTGTAAAAAATTGAATATTCCAGTCAAGAGGGCCAGAGACTGGAGTCATGGGTATGTATGTATATATATAAAACTCTATATTATCTTCTAATATCTTTGTTGATCTTCCCCCAAGATCTTATCACTATCCTCCTTGAATAAGTCTTGAGTTTCCTCTGTACGGCTCTATCACCAGTTAACATTTAGATACTCCCCCTCCCCACACTTCAACCCCCACCCTCACCGTATGATTAGAAAAGTCTTTTAGTTTTTTGAGGGGGTTATAGAATGATAATGAAATATTGAAAAGTTACTACATAAGACAGATTAGTCTATCACTCTTCGCCCCTGTTTCTCTTGCTTATCCCTCATTTAAGGGATGAGTCCATTTAATTTGATAAAAAGTGTTATGCTTCAAAGGAAAGGTGATATATATATGTTATGAATTTTTTTCAAAATGTTTTAAATAATGGCGCTGAAATTTGTCTTAAAAATTTTAGATGAAAACCTTGAATTTAAACTATAGTATCTCTGCTATTCATTCAGTCGCTACATAGGAAAATAATTCACTTTATTAGCACTTACAGGCCTGCGTGGTCTACTCCCAGGAAGGTAAGATATGACTTGCTCAGAGAATGAAGTCAGGATGCATGACTTAGTGCCCTAAGAATTTTTGTTATACTAAATAAAATGAAACTTATAGAATTCTTGTTACAGTGCCTGACACGGAGTAAGCCTTCAACAGGTGTTAAATTAATTTTTTAAATATAAGTCCTTAATAGATGTTAAACTATCTGATGAAGTGACTCATCATTTCATTTCCATAAACATGTTTAGAAGTGTCTTTAATGAGCCGAGTACTGTGCTTTCCAGATATAATAGTGAATAAGCTATTCCCTCTAACCCCAAGATTATTACATTCATTATCATCTCTGGCCATTACAGTGGCCATGCAAACAAAGAATTTTAAAAAGTGAAATGGCACAGAAGTAGCACAAGGGAATGAAGAAATAGTTCCCCACATCAAGGAGGGGAAATGGATGTTGATTGCAGTTCATGGCAGTAGTCTTTGGGGCATTGTCAAGCATCTGAAGCTTGATGCTGAATCTACCCACTAGTATTCCCGTTGTCTGTGAGTTGGACAAGAACTTGAAGCCCATCAAACCCATGCAGTTCCTAGGGGACGAAGATACCATGCGTAAAGCCACGAAGCTGTGGCTGCCCGGGGCAAGGCCAAGAAGTGAAGGCAAGCAGACCGATTACTATCCCAAGAATCACCTTCCTTGCCCATCCCATCGTTCTACAACTGTCTCCAACACTTGTCACACTCACCACATCTGTAGGCATTTTAAGTTGTAGCTGCAGATGGGACTAGTGGCTCCCATGTTCTTTTCAGTCATTTAGTTTCCTGCGCTCACTCCACTCATACAGTCTGGTCAGAATGGCTCCTCTGGTGCATGGGTCCTTAGTTCAGAACCTAAGTAGTGATCCTGGGATTTTTGCCAGTGGCTTGTTTACTAAGGACCTGCTTGAGTATGAGATAGGGAGGAACCATGCTAAGGCATAACCAATGAGGGGAAGCAAGAGTGCCTATTCCTGTCTCTCGGAGCTGTGCTATTCTGTAGTCGGTGCTGTCTGGGGGGCAAACGGGGAGCTCTAGTCATTCCAATAGAGGATGAATGTAACCTGCATGGTGATTTAAAAAAAAAAAAACAAAAAAAACCCACCTTATTTCTTCCCTGACCCTGGAGGAGATGGCTTCAGAAGGTTTGGATCAACCCTGAATGTTTATGTGTTGCATATTACTTTTACAGAATATATATATAAATAATTTAAAAACCCTTCTGGGGTCTCTAGTGGCAGTTGAAATAATGGTTACACTTGTGGTCATCATAAGATAAACCAATCCTTGGATCACTGTGGGGTAAGCTGCTTGACTTCTAAGGAGAAGGAGTTCATCCTGCTGTGTGTTTTAGAATCCCTCTCTCCACTGTTTTGTGACAGTGAAGTGCCTCTGATCATGTCCCAATGTGTCTTTCACTGTGTTCAATTTCTGAATCATGTTACAGTTGCTGGCACTACCACTTGGACACAGTACTCAGTTTAAGCATCACTGTACTAAATCTTTCTTCTAGATCAGTATAACAGAAGAGTGATGTGCAATAAAAAAAAGTATTGGCAAAGTCCCTTGAGGGACAGGAGAAAAAAATATGAAATGATTTTGCTTTACCCCCAAGGAAACCCCTGATACTATCTCAAATATTAAGGACTCCTAAGTCAATAGGCCAATCCCTTAAACTTGAGGCTTGCTCTTATTTTTTTTTAACATCTTTTTATTGTGAAAAATAGCATATATACAAAAAAGCAATAAATTTCCAAGTACATTTTAACAAGTAGTTAAACAGCAGATTTCAGAGTTTCGTGTGGGTTAGAGTTTCCCAATTTTTCGTTTTTTCTTCTAGCTGCTCCAAGATACTGGAGACCAAAAGAAATATCAATAAATTGATTCAGCAGTCATATTCATTTGTTAAATCCTATCTTCTCTATTATACTCATCCTTCTCTCTTTTCTTTTTGTGAAGAATAGCATATATACAAAAAAGCAATAAATTTCAAAGTACATTGCAACAATCAGTTGTAGAACAGATTTCAGAGTCTGGTATGGGTTGCAATTCCACAATTTTGGGTTTTTATTTCTAGCTACTCTAAGGTACTGGACACTAAAAGAGATAGCAATATAATGATTCAGCACTCATGCTCATTAGTTAAACCCGACCTTCTCTGTATAACTCCCCCATCACCTTTGACCTTTCTCTCACTCTTTAGGGGTATTTGGGCTATGGCCATTCCAATTTTTTCAAGTTGGAAGGGGCTGTTGATAATATGAGATGGGGGATGGAACTAGTTGATGTTCTGGAAAGGCTGGCCCCTCTGCATTTCAGGACTTATCTGGTCCATGGACCCATCTAGAGGTTGTAGGTTTCCAGAAAGTTACTCTAGTGCATGGAACCTTTGTAGACTCTTATATAATGCTCTAGGTATTCTTTAGGATTGGCAGGAATGGTTTTGGTTGGGGTTTGGCAAGTTACGATAGGTAAGAATGTCTAACTGAAGCTTGCATAAGAGTGACCTCCAGAGTAGCATTTCCACTCTACTTGAATATTCTCAGCCACTGATATCTTTTTTGTTATATTTCTTTTACCCCTTTTGGTAAGGATGGCATTGTTGGTCCCATGGTGCCAGGGCCATGCTCATCCCTGAGGGTCATCTCCCAAGCCACCAGGGTGACTTTCATGCCTGGATGTCATGTCCCACATAGGGGGTCAAGCAATGGTTTCATTTGCAGAGTAGGACTTAGAGAGAGAGAGGCCACATCTGAACAACAAAAGAGGTCCTCCAGAGGTGATTGAGGCTTGCTCTTATGAAACTTATTTCTGTAGTGGAGAACCTACTTATAGTTATGCCTAAGAATTACTTCCAGAAAACTTCTTGTATGGCTCAGATGTATCCTCTCTCTCTCTCTAAGCCCACCTCTACAAGTAAAATCATTACCATGTCCTCTAAGTGGGACATGACATCCAGGAGTGAAAGTGTCCTGGGCAAAGTGGGACATGACTCCCAGGGACAAACCTGGCCCTGGCACCATGGGATCCACAACACCTTCTTGACCAAAAAGGGGAAAAGAAATGTAACAAAATAAGGTATCAGTAGCTAAAAGAGTTCAAATAGAGTAGATAGGTTATTCTAGAGGCTACTTTCATGCAAGCTTCAGCTAGATATTCCTGTTTACATTGGTTTGCCAACCCCCAATCAAAACCATTCCTTTCAGCCCTAAAGAACACATTAATCGAAGAGAGAATCCTATAATAAGAATAACCATCTCACTGTACAAGCAGTTAACTAGATCATATCTGAAGGAAGGTTCAGAAACATGGACAAAGGCATATTAATTAGAAAACAGGCATCTAGAGCTGTGAAGATAGTGGAAAATAAGAACAGGAAGGTTGGCTGAAATAGCTTCCATCATCACCTGTAAAAGTCAATCCTTTGAGGAATGGCATACAGTTCTCAGAATTTGCTTTTTTAAGTTTATTCTTGGTAGCACTTGGAAACCACAACTCAGATTGATTAAACTAGATATTGATTTCCTCCTAACAGAGGGAAAAAAGAACTTTACAATGATTAAAGCTGTTGAAAAATTCAATAGGCTTTTTTTGTAAGAGAGCTAGTCCCCTATCACTGGATGCTCAAGGCTGAATCATCTTTCATTAGTGATGATGTTAGAAGAGATTCCTGCATTTGGCAGGAGGTTGAATTGAAAGCCTCTTAGATTTCCTGTACTTCTAGGATTCTATATTTCTAAGAAATTGTCACCATTTTCTCTTTGTTCAATCATTAATTTTTAATTCTGAATTAACTTGTAATTTTAGTAAACTATTAGATTAATGTGATGTAAACCTAGATCTTAAGGTTGATCACCCTTAGAATTTTGACTTGTGACACCTCAAGTACTCTATTTGCTTCATATAAAGGTGCTGCTGTCACTGAGTAGCAGAAGCGTGAACCAGCTAAGATCTGGAGGAGAAAACAACTTGTGTCCCTGTAGAGTTTTTAAAACAACAGAAGTTTCTGGTGACCAATGGAAAGAGAGGGAAGATAGCATGTGATGGTATTTATTATCTTCCACCTATCTGCCTTGTATCTGTCTTGTGGATAACCCATTTCAGCATCTTGAGAAAGAAAAATGAAGTTGGATTTCTTATACTTCTTGACTTTAAAGTAAATTATAAAGCTGCAGTGGTCAAAACAGCATGTACTAGCATAAGGGATAGATTTAAGAAAAAAAAAAAAAAAACACCTAGGGTTCTATATGAGATTCTACAAAAGTTTCACATACTAAGATTACTTTCCAGAAACCTACAACCACCAGATCGGTTCCTAGACCAGATAAGTCCTGAAACCCAGAGGAGCCAGCCTCTCCAAAAAATCAGCTAGTTCCATCCCCCTATCCCATATTATTGACACCCTTTTTCAACTTGGAAGTTGTCATGGTCAGGTTCTTGTGTCAACTTGGCCAGATGGTGGTACCTGTTTGTCTGGTTGCGCAAATGGTGGCCTGTCTGTTGCTATGAGGATATTTCATAGAATTAAATCATGATCTCTTTGGCTGCATCCACAGCTGATTCCATTTGTAATCAGCCAAGGGAAGTGTCTTCTGCAATGAGTGATGCTTAATCTAATCACTGGAAGCCTTTTAAGGAGGATTCAGGCTCTCTTCCTGCTTTGGCCGGCTAGCCTCTCCTGTGAAGTTCAACCAGACCCTCCATCAGGATCATTAGCTTCACAGCCTGCCCGATGGATTTTGGACTCTACATTCCCATGGTTACATGAGACACTTTTATAAATTTTATATTTATGAATATTTCCTGTTGATTCTGTTTCTCTAGAGAACCCTAACTAATACAAAAGTGTTAGGGCAGAATCCAAATACCCTAAAGGATTGGAAGAAGAATCAAAGAAGGAGGAGTTATATCAGAGAAGATGGGATTTAACAAATGAGTATGACTGCTGAATCATTATATTGATATTACCTTTAGTCTCCAATGTCTTGGAGCAGCTAGAAGGAAAAACTTAAAATTGTGGAACAGTAACCCATACCAAACTCTGAAATCTGTTCTATAACTACTTGTCACAATGTACTTTGAAAGGTATTGCTTTTCTTGTATATATGCTATATTTCATAATAAAAACATTTAAAAATGTAATGAGAAATCAGTGGTTTGGGATTTATAGTTGTAAACATATCATTTGTGATAAGAACTACATAAAGGTGGGGGAACAGAGGTGTATAGAAACATAGTTTGTATATACTATTGATGTTAAGTTGTTATCAAAACAAATGAGATTGCTGTAGCTTTAAGATATTAAATTTTAGCCCTAGTGTAACTACAAAGAAAATATCAGAGATTATGTAAGCCCATAGGCACAGAAATTAGAGTACAATTTGTCTAGGGCAGGGGGCAAGGGGAAGTAACACATAATAGATGTAGGGTTTCTCTTTGGGGAGATGGGAAAGTTTTAGTAATGGAAGGTGGTGAGGGTACCACAGTATTGTGAATGTAATTAACCGCATTGAATGGTATGCTTGGAAGTGGTTGAGATGGGAACGTTTATTTTGTCCATATGTTCCCACAATTTTAAAAAAAAGAGCAACTAAAGAAACAATGGCAATTAAATGCAAGACATGATCCAGTATGGCATATAGCAAGGAAAGAGAAAAGGCTCAAAAGGACATTATAGGGGCATATGAAAAAAAATGGAATATGAAGTGTAAGCTTTGTATCAATGTTCAATTTCTTGAACTTGGTAACTGTACTCAAGGTGGTTACATAAGTGAATATCCTTGTTCTTAGGAAATGTACATGGTAGTAGTAAGTGTACAAGGAACATGATGTATATAAGCTACACTCAAGTATTCAGAAAATGATTGATAGATGGATAGAATGATACAGAAAGTGTGGCAAAATGTTAAAATTGGTGGATTTGGGTATGAGGGATAAGGGTATGTTGGAGTTACCAGTATGGGGATTTTATAACTTTTATAACTGTCCTGTAAGTTTGAAAGCTGTTAAAAATAAAAAATGCTTACTGGCTAGAGGGAAGGGCTCAGGCCAAAGTCTGGATACCAGGGGAATAGAGAGGGCTCCCCAAAGGTCCCCAAGTAGCTCAGAAGGCTACTTGTTGTGCTTGAGGGTGAGCCTTCTGAAGAGATACTTGCCCAGCCTGGCCTCTGGGCCTGCCATCCTATGGAGATTGGTCATGGTCGCCTATCTTCTTGATGAATTTCACCTCGTTGTCTAGGAAATGGTTCTCCAGGGAGTTACAGAGATGCAGGGCATGCAGATCCAAAAGGGCCTGGTTCAGGTTCTTCTCCAGGACCATGACAGATTCCATGGCATCCACGGTTTTACCCACTCCCACCCCACCTTCCCATCTTGGGATGGCTTCTGCATATCCTGGAAGAAAGCAAGGCAGCCACATTGGGCTTTGCATCTCAAGAGATACTTGACTCCTTGGAACTTCCTACTTCGCCAACTCACAGAAAAAGTGGTCTACCTTATCACAATCAAAATAAAACCTCAAGAGAGATAGATGTAGGGGGTCTGCAGTTGCAGGTTGACCAGGCAATTGATGGAGGCCTCCACTTTAGGGAAATAATTCTGATGGATCTGAGAATTCATGGTGGGTTGACAATGAGGAGCGAACCACACACAAAAAAATGTTAGTTGGTCCCAGAAGCAAGGGATGATTGATCAGATAGTCCTGGAGGATGCAACCAAAAAAGAAGTTGGAGGATGGTCAAGGCTAAAGAGGGGGGATAGTCCCCAGGTCTGTTCCATCCAAACACTGTTGAAGCAAAAGACAGATTTGTGCCACTGGGCATGTTGTCTGGGCCCCCATCTTGAATGTGACCCGATGTTGCCCCGCTCTTCAACATGACTTATTCCCTACTTAGAAACTGAGGTGAGGAACAAAAGTGTGAAGGAATGAGGGGAATATAATGACTCGTAGTCACTATTGCCATCAGGGGCCTCATGAATAACAACAATTTCGCTGGTAGCAAAAGCAGGGTTAGTGTCAATTCACATACATCCCCTCTTACCCATGATTTTATGGATGGTATTTAAGAAAAACTGTAATATCTGTCTAACTAACTAGATTCCTTTTGAAAAGATTGTGCTCCTTTCCAAGTAATTATTCATTTGTGTCTGAATGCCAGTAGACATACGGAGTCAAATTTATCAATGTTTTTGGTATTTTATTTCAATAATGTGATTACGTTATCAGGCAGAACAGTTTGGAAAAATTGAATATAAAACCCTAAAGATAGTGTGTTTGAAAGATCTTTTGAGGGGTAATGGGAATATTGAAAAATTGGATTATGATGATGGCTGCACAACTATAAATTTAAATTTACTAAATATTTAACATGTACAGTTACAATGGGTGGATTTATAATGTGCAAAGTATAGCTCATTCTAAAAACCTTAAATAAGACATTGAAGGGTCGATTCTTTTCAAATTGTTTTAATTAGAGAAATTGTAGGTTTACAGAAAAATTATGCAGAAAATAGAGTCCCCACATCTTTCCCCTTACGATTAACACTGAAGGATTGACTCTTAACTGTACTTAGTCTGGGCTTGAAAAACTAAATACCATAGTCAGAATCAGGCCTATTTTAGATGTTTCTGATTTTTGGCTTCTAAAAACATGCATCTTTTGGAAAAAATGATTGTTATAATGTCGATTATAACATTAGAATTTGTTTTAAAGTGTACATTATGTTTACACTATTATCTGGGCAGTTCTGGGTAGTTTTACTGCAGTACAGGCTCTCAGAGGCTCCACGTGGAGGCATTTACTAGTTCTTTAGAGAAGATTATATTAAGTCTGCAGTAAGAACCAAGACCTCCAAGCTATCAAGTGCATTTCTTACTGTTGGGTCTTTGTCAGTGAAGTCGCCACTATTGCTGATTGGCCAGGAATGAGGACTTCACACTGGATCCACTATAAAAGGATCATTTGCATGATTCTAGCTTGAGTTTAAATAAAGCAAATATGCTAACATGACTAGGAATTTCACTTTGTAGTAGATTGTTAGAAGGTTAACACATTAATGTGTCTAAACTCACTAATAAGCTAAAATATTATATTTTTCTTCTAAGTGTTAGGGAATGTCTGTGGTCAAAATTTTATGTCAATAAAATCTTATTTGAGATAATTGATTAATTAATTATAATTGATCATTTAATGGAAATTTTTTTTCAGGTTAAGGACCAGAGTTTTAGTGAAAGGTAGGTAGTATTTCCAAATTTGAGGCATTTAAGGCTCTTCCCAGGAATAAGATAAAGATAGCAGTTGTGGTAAAAACTGACTTAGAACTGAGCAGGGTTAGCGTGTGTTGTTTTAAACCAAGAAGGTGCTCACAGATGGCTCAGAGAGAGATTTAACAAGTCTGTGCTAATCACACTCATACATGGGAATATCTCTATTGAAAACAGCCAGATTTAGTTGTGCCACTCAAGTAACTTTCTTACTTGGTTTTACTACATTTTACCTTGTCTTAACACATCTGACACCTTATGCTAAATATTCATTAACTATACAGTTTTAATATCTTTTAAGTATCGGTGGCCAAAATCTGATAAAAACCAAGACTTGATTTTGAATTTTGTTTTCAGGATATAACAGAGAGTTGATTCTCTCAGAAAAGAAAACTGGATTTAATTAACAATGTTTGTGGATCACCCACTAAGTGCTAGGCACAGTAGGAAGCTTTGGATCTACAGTATAGAATGAGACTAGCACTGTAAGAGTTTTCCACTGCAAGAGTTTTCTAGTTTGAAGACAGAAAATAAACAGATAAAATGAAGACAATAATTACAGATCTGCAAAAGAACTGTAGAAGGAATTAGAAGAGTGATGTAATAGAAAGTAATTGGAGGAGTCCTCTCTTAAACAGTATGGTCAGGTTAGGTCTCTCTGAAGAGATGATATTAGAGCTGAGACTTGAAAGATAAATGACAGAGGACTAGATCCTAAATGGTCTATAAATTATTCCTGAATATAGGCCTAATCATATCAACTCATGGCAGAAAATATCTATTTGCCATTGTTGGCTCATAACATTACAAGGAGACCAGACAGCTAGTGTGTGGGTTGTTCCAGAGAGAGGAGGTCATATTGGATAATCTTTTTCTGTATTTGTGTCTGAATTGTATTGATTACTTGGATCAGAGAATGAAATTTATACACTTCAAATATGTAATGAATCCTAGTTTAATGGGAGGACCAAATTTTAACTAAAATTGTTAAATTTAAAAGGTGAGATATTGTAATATGTCCTTGATGACAAGTAAGGAAATGCAAATATAGTAGTATGATATTGGGTAGAACTGACTTTTCATTACTATTGAATGACATATGTGGGAATTGATAGAAGACTACAAGCTAAGGATGAGCTATCAACGTCAATTTAAGAAAACAGGATTTTGGATGTCTTTAAAACCGCTAGGCATCTATTTGGCCCCCAATGGCTACTAAGAAACTGACAGAAGAAAAATAGACAAGTATTATCTTTACTCTGACTTGTCTCTCTTATCCCACGATAAAATTAGTTCTTGCAATGAGACATTCAAGTTATCATACTTGTGCAGTTGATATGGTGTTTCAGTTTTGATAAAAGGTCAAACTACCCTTCCTGGCAAGGGAATGAGTTTTCATTATGCCATGCTCTTTGGATAGATAAATACAACTTGCTACTATCTCATTGATCCTAAAAATCTTCATTGCAGGAAAAATGCTATTTAGTTGTTCCCTCTTTGAAAGATTAAGTTGAAATTACCAACCAAGGTATTTTCTATGACTGTTCCAAAACCTTTTGGTCCCATGACCCTTTTACTCTCTTAAAGATTGAAGATTATTTCAAAACAAAAAGTTAAACCAAAAATCATTGAGAATCCCACAAGACCTTTGGTTTATCTGAATTATATCTATCAATATTTACTGTATTCAAAATTGAAACTGAGAAAAATTCAAATTACATATATATTTATTAATTCTTTTAAAATAATAACCCATTAAACATTAATGTAAAATATCTCTATAACATTATTTTCCAAAACAAATTTCTTTTGCAACTCTTCTATAAATATCTGGCTTAAGAAATGATGACTAGATTCTTATATCTGCTCTGCATTCAACTTGTTGCAATATGTGAGCAGTATATAGAGAAAATAAAGTTTCATGCAGGAATGTTTGGCAAGGGGAAAACTTTGTGGACCTCTGTTCTAGTTTGCTAGCTGCTGGAATGCAATATACCAGAAATGGATTGGCTTTTACAAGGGAAATTTATTGTTACAAGTTTACAGTTCGAAGCCATGAAAATGTCCAAATTAAGGCATCCAGAGAAAGATACCTTGATTCAAGAAAGGCTGATGGCACGTATCACATTGGAACCCACATGGCTGGTATCTGCTCGTCCTTCACTCAGGGTTACACCATTTTCAGCTTCTGACTGTGGGGGGGGGGGGGGGGTCGGGTGCAATAAATCAGGCCCGAGCAAGGAGAAGGTATCTAGAGTCACAAGATCCAGGGCGGAAAGTCCCCAAGAGTTAAAAATTGAACAATAATCATTGTTAAGAAACTAAAAAAAATGGGATATATTTTGCAAGAGCTAATGATATTTTTTTGCTTCTGTAGATAAGCCTGCTTGCTTACAGTTGCAAACCAAGATGTGGCTCTAAAAAGATAATGCCCCTTTCCTGCTTCTGTGGATAAGCTTGTGGTTTTTGCCTTTATAAGCCCCCCTTGACAACCTCTCGGGGCTACTTTCTGAATCTTCCTTCTTGGGGGTTTCTGAGGCAGTCGCCAGCCGGCTAATAAAGACTCCAAATTGGCTTGCAGATTTTTTGAATTGTGTGGTCTCTCTTTTGGTGCGCCCCACAACATGACTCCAGCAGCTTTCTCTTTCCAAAATGTCTCTAGGTGTTTTTCTCTCTAAGTGTCTTTGGGGTGTTTTCTTTTTCTCTGAGCTTCTCCTGGGGCGTTTTCATTTTGAAGACTCTCTCTCTCCATGGCCTCTCTTAAAAGACTCCAGTAAAAGATTAAGATCCACCTGGAATTGGGTGGGTCACAACTTCATGGAAATAAAATCCAAAGGTCTGCACCCACCAGAATGGATTAGAAGAACATGGCTTTTCTGGGGTATATGACAGTTTCAAACCAGTACAGGTGGCAACTAGCAGAGTTTGCCAAACTGTTCTATAGCAGATGCTACTTAAAATCACCTGCAAGAAATTTTATCAGCAGAATAATTGATTAAGTAGGCAATTCCCTACCTCCATAGTTATAGATTCACTGGGCTCTGGGAATCTTAAGCTATCTTGCTTTAATATCACAGTGGGTAGGGTTTGGAAGCTGTTTCTCTAAGCTTCAGAAAGGCAAAATGATGGAATTAATCTACTGTGATCACTTTTACTCATCTAATTCCATCTGGAAAAGATTATATCAGAGAGGCAACCTACTGGGGATGGTATTTTTTATTTTTAATAACTTTTAATAATGTATAATTTCAAACTTATGGAAAGGTTTCAAGAACTCCTACATGCCCTTTACCCAAATTCACCAATTGTAAACATTTGTCCCGTTTGCTTTATCTTTCTTTCTATTTCTATATACATATTCTTCTGAACCATTTGAAAATAGGTTACAGACATCATGCTCCTTTATTCCTAAATACTTCAGTGTGCATAATCTAAAATCAAGGTCAATCTCTTTCATAACCACAGCACAATTAATAAAAGCAGGAAATTCAGCATTGATACAATACTGTTATCTAAGCCACAGTCACTATTCAAATGTCACTAACTGCCCCAGTAATGTCTTTTATATCTTTTTTTCATTTCTTGCTCAAAGATCTAATCCAGAATCATGCACTGAACTGAGTTTGCCTGTCTCTTTAGTCTCCTTTACTTTGTGACAGTTTCTCAGCCTTTATTTCTCTTTCACAACCTTAGCATTTTTAAAAAGTACTGACCAATCATTTTGTAGAATATTCCACAATTTGAGCATGTCTGATGTTTCCTCATGATTAAATTTAGATTTTGCAAATTTGGGAGGAATAATGCAGTGGCAATGTTATATCTTTCTCATTGCATCCTAACAGGTGGCATATGATGTGCTTTTTGTGCCATTATTAGTGATATTAATTTTATTACTTGCTTAAGGTAGTGTCTGCCAGGTTTCTACACAGGTCTGACAGGTTTCTATTAATTCCCTTTGTAATTAATAACTAGTTGGGGGCAGATACTTTGAGAGTATGTAAATATCCTGTTTCCCATCAAACTTTCACCTAATACTTTTGGTATCTATTGATAATTGTGGTCTAAATCAGTTATTATGATGATGGTTGCAAAATGATGTCTTCCTAACTCCCTCGTTTCTTCTATATATATATATTATTTGGCATTATGGACCATAGTTTTTTTTTGGTACACTGTATGAAGGGGTCACATTTCATTCTTTTTCCATGTGAGTATCCTGTTATTTCGGCACCATTTGTTGAATTTTTGTTTGGGTGTTTTTTTGGTTTTCTGTTTGCTTGTGTGTTTACTTTTGGGAGGAAGTGCATGGGCCAGGAATCGAACCCAGGTCTCCTGCATGGCAGGTGAAAATTCTACCACTGAACTACCCTCACACCCCCCTGGACCATAGCATTTAAAAAATATATATTTTTGTTAATAAAACAACATAAACACACACAAACATCCTTAACATACAAACATTCCACACGTGATATACAATCAGTCGCTCTCACAATATCATCACATAGGTGTGTATTCATCACCATGATCATTTTTTTGAACATTTGCATCACTCCAGAAAAAGAAATAAAAAGGAAAAAAGAAAAAGAAAAACTCATCACACCATACCCCTCCCCCTCCCTCTCATTGACCACTAGTATTTCCATCTACCCAATTTATTTTAACCTTTGTTCCCCTTATTATTTGTTTATTTTTATTCATATTTTTTACTCATCTGTCCATTCCCTAGATAAAAGGAGCATCAGACACAAGGTTTTCACAATCACACAGTCACGTGGTAAAAGCTATATCATTATACAATCACTTCAAGAAACATAGCTACTGAAACACAGCCCTACAGTTTCAGGTTCTTCCCTCCAGCTACTTTAATACAGCATAAACTAAAAAGGGAATATATATATAATGCATACGAATAACCTCCAGGATAACTTCTCGACTCTGTTTGAAATCTCTCAGTCACAAATACTTTTTTTTTTTTTTCTCATTTCTCTCTTCCCACTTTTGGTGAAGAAGGTTTTCTCAATTCCTTGATTCTGGATCCTGTCTCATCCCTGGATCTCTGTCCCACATTGCCAGGAGATTTACAGCCTCAGGAGTCATTGGACCATAGCATTTTCATTTTAAAAATCCAGAGACCCTATCATTCAGAATTCTATTTGATATTTAACTCTGTGAGTATGGAAACATTAAAATAATTTGTGGTATTTGTAAGCAAAGTTCTTAAAATTCTGTCTTTGGGCGCAATATAAATATTGTCAGCATTGCAAAGGTTGTTTTATTAGGAATCATTAACTCACAGAAAATGCTCAAGATTTCATTTATTTGGGGGGACTAGAACTAGATAGAGTGGTTCTGGGTTTTTAATGTTTCTTTTTTGGTAGGGGGAGGGTTTCCGTATGCAAGTATTTTTTTCTCCTGACTGTGGGACATAATGTGCACATTTTTCCATAATGCAGCAGTGCAAGGTATTAATTTTGTTTTTATACCAATTTAGTCAGTTTATAAAGAACGAAATTTATTAGAGGGTTGCTGTTTTAGCTTCCCAGCTGCTAAAACAAATACTATACATTGGGTTGGCATGGTTTTGAGGTGAGGAGAAGTACCCAATCGAGGCATTAGCAAGACCACACTTTCTCCATGAACACGGTGGCATTCTGGGGCTGACTGCTTGCAATTCTTGATCCTTGGTCTTTCTGTTACATATTGATGTCTTCTCCTTCCTCTTCCAAGTTGCATTGACTTCCAGCTTCTTCCTGCGGCTCTCTCCCTCTATTATCCTTATAAAAAGAAGGGACCCCAGTAATCCAGATTAAAGTCCAACCTGATTCAGCTGGGCCACACCTTACCTGAAGGAGCATTTTCAAGAGAACCTATTTACAGTGGGTCTACACCCTCCAGAATGAGGGCCAAGAACAAGAGCATGTCCAAACTGGGGGACACAATTGAATCCATCACAGTTGCTTTCAGGGAACCAGGATTGAATGCCACAGATCTAGCGACACCAGTGGTATACAATTACACCACTTGGTTCTAGCAGAAACCATGAAGCTGCTAACGTGTACCACTGATGATGTGAAGGAGTTGATCCTAGAACCTAAGAACACCGCTGGCCCAGAAGAACCAAAGATATCTATCATCTTACTATACTTACAAGACTATATGATGGCTCTGCACCCAACCACCACTTCTTGTTAATCATGTACACTTTCCTTGGGCACATCTCCTCAGCAGAACCTATAGCTACAGGCTGTCTGGAAAGCACTGCTTTTAGCTCTCCAGCCTTTGTAGCAGATGGTTGCAGGATAATGAAGGGAATTTTTTGTGAGTCAGAGCACAAAATAATTTTGATGAGTGGCTTTCATGGTAAACTGAGGTAAGTTCTAGGTATATTAGAACCATCAAAAATTTGAAAACATTTTAAAAATTCATTTTAGATAAAGAAATTGAGGCACAGAGAAGTTAAATAACATGTCTAGGATTACTTAGCTGGTAACTGACTGTCAGAGCTTAAGTTTGAACCCAAGAAATTCCACTCCAGAGACTGTGCTCTTTGATCAATGTGTTATAAATACTCAATGGCCAGATCTGGGCACTGGATGTACTTACTGGAATGTGCAGTATCTGGGTGGCTGGTCTATAGAGAGCTAGATTGGGCTGGGGATCATGGTCATGGATTCATCCAGTTCCTAGAGCGGAGGATTATCAACAGTAAGGCAGGCTGGGTCCTAGGAGGGCCTAAAACTCTACCTGCAAGTGATAGCTAAGAAAGATGGCATCAAAATAGACACCTGGAGGATGAACTGCCTCTTGCAGAAGAGTGCCTCCTCCACACCAAGGCCCACTCCAGAGTTTGGTTCCCCATCCGGGTAAGAGGTCCCTGAATTCTTCCCAGCCACTCAGGGAATGGAAGGTTAGATAGGATCCAGTGATTTTAACTGTCTTTTTTTGCTTTCCACCCATGCTTTCCATGTGGAAGTGACAGCGATATTTCTACATGTGCCTAGGGGCCTGTCAGCTGCACATTCTCCCTGGGATTTCTCTCTTCCTACTTGGCCTTCGGGCCACCAATCAGCTCACAATGATAAATGGATGATTTCTGGAAAAATCAGGGCAGGCCTGCAGCAAAGGGAAAAGCAGAGGAGCCTCCTTTTCCCTCTAGAGTGGTCTTGTGACTCCTTTATGCTCTGATCCTCCTCAGCCCTTCTAAGGACCGGAGGACACAGCTCTCCCAGAACTTGGCTGAGAAAGCTGTGAGTCTGGCAGAAAGTAAAGAGGGCTGTTAGCAAGCTCCCAATGCTGCTAAGAGGAAAGTACCCTTCCTGCCTTTGAACTCTCACCCAATTCTTAATTAACTGACTCCAAATAGTTTTAAGGGCTGTTTGTGCAGTTAAAACCCAGCCTTCCTGAGCTTTGTATGATGTGCCCTTCACCCCTACCCACCCACACACACCGCCTGGTTTCTATGCAGTAGACTTTACTAGTTATGAAAGGAGTTGCAAGCTTGGAGGTGACTGCTCTGTGCTTGGCTATGGCTGGCCAGTTACTTCTGCAGGCTTCATTTCCCTTAGGAGGTCAAACTGAAGGAGCAGTAGAAGTAATTAGTTTCTTACCCCGAGGCTGGCTTTGTGAGGATGACAGCTGGGAGAAATAAGAACCCCAGTGAGTACCTCTGACTGGAACAGCTGGCCGTTCCTCCTCTCAGAGATTGACAGTGTTCCTTGTCCCTGACCTGGGGAAGAAAGAGCCCAAATCCTGGGGCAGCTGGACCAGAGGCAATTACGAAGCAGACTGACCACTATTCAAGTCCCTTTCAGGAGAAATATATTCCAATTTGGGCAAAATGTCAGAATGTATTAAACATCAGGGTCAAATGAAATCAATTTAAAGAAAAGAATTTATAACAAGCAATATATACAAAATATAAGCATAGAGGTTTATCATTTTTTCATTCATTCTAAAATCAGGGAGAGGACTAAAAGGTCATGAGACATTCCTCATCTGATTCCATTAATCCCCTGCTAAAGCACCTGAAGCTGCTCCTTACTAGTTAATAAAGCAACTTCTGAATTTATGTGCCTCATTTTCTTTTGTTTACTATGTAGGAAAATGTCCTACAGTATAATATTCTCAAAGGATGTGGTCAGACGCCAAGTCCTCTGGTTTACATGTCTCTGGAAATGGAATATATCATACAAAAACAATGCTAATTGATAAAGTGATATGTTGCTTTTCATGATTAAGACTTAATCATACCAGCATAGCTTGATGTAAGCCCAGAGGCAGGTGGTTTGGATAGATTTGACCATTCAGACATCTAAGATCCCCTTGAAATGGGACGACTTTTTCTCTTTTCCATACACATCTATTAGGCCAACTTCTGTGTGTTCCTCATCTCTCAGTGGGAAGGAGATCCAGCCTAGAAAGCTAACTGTGAGAGCCTTCAGCTCTAAACAATACTCTAAGCACTTACATAAATGGTGCTTGAAAGCCTGCCCTTTCCCCTCCGGGAAAATGTAATAAACCGAATCTTTAAAAAAACATATAATAAAAGGTTAGTTCTCTGTCCCAACACACGTTTCCATTTTTTCTTTTTTCTTTTTTTTTTTTTTAGTAGTGGAATGCCCAATTTTTACTTGGTCACAAAGTCTATGAAATAAAGATTACATTGCAGCTAGTTTAAGCCAGGTGACTATATTCTGGGAAAAAGAGATGTAAGAAAAAATGTTAGGTGCCAATTCTATGAGAAATCCTTAAAAAAAAAGAGGCATGCTCTTCTTTACTCCTTGTTTTTCCTGCTGTCTGGAATACAGTGTTGAAGGCTGGAGTTGAGCAGCCTTCTTGGGCCATGAAATGGCATGCTAAGGATGCTTGCATAGCAAAATTGAAAGGCTCTGGTTCCTGGATGATCACAAAACCACTATACCAGTCCTCAACTGTGTACCTCCAGCCTTTTTTATGTGTGAGAGAAATATTAGATCATGAAAGCCAGACTTAAAACTAATTGATATCATTGTGAAACTATCTGCTCTTCAGGACGAGTTTTACAGCAAATAATGGTACGATTTATCAAAAATTCTAATTGATAAATAAATGTATTTATCAATAATATCTCATAATTATAGACAATGAAGAAAATAGGGTTAATTTACAGGAATTCAGGGCCTTCAAATAATAAACTTGTAACTACTGGGGAAAGTTGTGAAAAGTGTATTTCCGTACTATGAAAAAACACATTGCTTGTCGTCTTTCCTGTGTATTCCACAATGTTGATGTGCCATAATCACTGATCTTTGCGTATCTGGTGATAAGTTATTTTGATGACAGTCTCCTCGACTATATTGAACATCCTTTGATTTAAAGGTTTGCTCAAGAGTTACCAAGATATCTGGTTGTCAGTTGGGGCTGGATCCAGCTTTTGTGGGATTAAAGCTTATACAATATAGGAGACCCTTCAAAATAAAAAGAACATAAAAGTAAATACAGAGCGGGCCACAGTGGCTTAGCAGGCAGAGTTCTTGCCTGCCATGCCAGAGACCCGGGTTCGAATCCCAATGCCTGTCCGTGTGAAAAAAAAAAAGGTAGATAGAAAATTGTCACTGGTCCTCTGAGGGGCTTGGTAGGGCCCATTTGCAAATGAGGGAAACTAGAACTTAAGTTTGGTTTTTTTTTTTACTTTTTTATTGTATAATATAACATACAAAGCAAAGAAAAAAAGCAATAGTTTTCGAAGCACTCTTCAACAATTATTTACAGGACAGATCCCAGAGTTTGTCATGGACTACAATACTGTTGTCTCAGATTTTTCCTTCTAGCTGCTCCAGAACATTGGAGGCTAGAAGGAATAAAAATTTTTTTTATTATCACAATCGACTTTTTTTTCTTTTTTATGAAAAATGGCATATATACAAAAAAGCAATAAATTTCAAAGCACAGCATAATTAGTTATAGAACAGATTTCAGAGTCTGGTATGGGTTACAGTTCTGCAATTTTAGGTTTTTACTTCTAGCTGCTCTAAGATACTGGAGACTAAAAGAAATGTCAATTTAATGATTCAGCAATCATATTCGTCTGTTAAATCTTACCTTCTCTGTATAACTCCACCATCACCTTTGACCTTTCTCCCACTCTTCAGGGGTATTTGGGCTATGGCCATGCTAACATTTTCATGTAGGAAGGGGCTGTCAATAACAAGGGGTAGGGAGATGGGACTAACTGATGTTCTGGAAAGGCTGGGCCCTCTAGGTTTCAGGACTTATCTGTACCCATCTGGAGGTTGTGGGTTTCTGGAAAGTTACCCTAATGCATGGAACTTTTGTAGAATCTTACATATTGCTCTAGGTGTTCTTTAAGATTGGCTGGAATGGTTTTGGCTAGGGTTTGGCAAGACATGATAAGTAGCAATGTCTATCTGAAGCTTGTGTGAGAGTGACCTGCAGAGTAGCCTCTCAACTCTATTTGAACTCTCTCAGCCACTGATATTTTATTAGTTACACTTCTTTTCCTCCATTTGGTCAGGACAGAAATGTTGATCCCACAATGCTAGGTCCAGACTCGTTCCTGGGAGTCATCTCCCATGCCTCCAGGGAGACTTTCACCCCCAGATGTCATGTCCCACGTAGGGAGGGGGTGGTAAACCTATAGGTAGGCTAAATTTCACTACAGGCATAAGCTTTGCAAGAGTAAGCCTCAAGATCAAGGGCTTGACCTATTGGTTTGGGTGTCCCTAATATTTGACACAGTATCAGGGGTTCCCCTGGTGGTAAAGTTTAATAGTTCCATATTTTTTCTCCCATCCCTCAAAGGACTTTGCCAGTAATTTTTTTTATTATCTCCTTAATATATTCTAGGATTTATCCAGGCATTATATTAAGCTATACAGGATTAAAGGCCCTCATTCTTATTCTGGCTTCCTGGGTTTTGATTGCTCGAATGAGCTATCCAGACAGGTTGAATTAGATTATGTGCTACAGAAAATTTAGATTCCAGACAAAATAAATCTTTCTTCCTTTGGTCTCAAAGAGTAGGTAAGGTTCTAAAATATAGACAATATCTTTCTTACCCCAATGTTCTGAATTACCTTTATTCCCAACCTGATCAGCTTCATTCTTATCTCCAAATACCAGGTTATACATATATAAAAGTCTCTCAAAATACAGAAATAATAATTACCACTCTGGACTAAATGTGTCTGCTATAAGAGCTTACAATCTAGGCCCCTGTTTTCTTATAAGCACTTCTAAAGGAGACAATACAATAATTGTTCTTTCATTTCTGTCTTACTTTGCTTCATCAAATGTCCCACATGTTCATTCAAATTGTTGCATGGGGTTCTAGTTTGCTAGCTACCGGAATGCAATATACCAGAAACAGAAGGGCTTTTAAAAAGGGGGATTTAATAAGTTTGTAGTTTATAGTTCTAAGGCCGAGAAAATGTCCCAATTAAAACAAGTCTATAGAAATGTCCAATCTAAGGCATCCAGGGAAAGATACCTTGGTTCAAGAAGGCCAATGAAGTTCAGGGTTTCTCTCTCAAGTGGAAGGGCACATGGTGAACACAGTCAGAGTTTCTCTCTCAGCTGGAAGGGCACATAGTGAGCAAGGTGTCATCTGCTAGCTTTCTCTCCTGGCTTTCTGTTTCATGAAGCTTCCCAGGAGGAGTTTTCCTTCTTCATCTCCAAAAGTTGCTGGCTTGTGGGCTCTTTGCTTCTCATGGCTATGTCGTTCTTCTCTGCTCTGTCTGAATCTCTATCATTCTCCAAAATGTTCCCTCTTTTATAGGACTTAAGAAACTAATCAAGACCCACCCAGATGTGTGGAGACAAGTCGTCACCTAATCCAGTTTAACAACCACTCTTGATTGAATCACATCTCCAGGGAGATGATCTAATTACAATTTCAGGCATACAATACTGAATAAGGATTAGAAGAAATGGCTGCCTTTACAAAATGGGATTAGGATTAAAACATGGCTTTTCTAGGGTACATACATCATTTCAAACCAGCACATATGCCTCATGACTTCATTCCTTTTTGTAGCAGCACAATATTTGATCATATGTATACACCCTCGTTCACCAAGCTACTTTGCAGTCAGTGCATCCTTCAGCCACCTGCATTCATCAGGCATCAGGTATAATGCCAAAAGTCAGCAGTCCATCTATACTCTCAATTTTAGATAATTTCATTGTTCCCAAGAAAAGATAACCAATAAACACATCCTTATCAATAGGAAATCTAAACCTCTCCTTAACTGTTATCCTACCCCCCATTATTTACCTCTGCTGTTGCTGTTGTACTGCTGATGTTTTCCTGTTAAACATAGCCCATAGCATGCAATAGCTGTTTCCCCTCCCCATACCCTGTACTTAAACACTACACAAATCATACCTTTGAAGTAGTTCTTGCAAGAACTTATTTATATTTCTAATGTTAATCAGTGGGCACATAGGTCTATACAACACCTTTCAATCATGCTTGCCTTCATTATGGTAATGTTACTTATAGACCCACTAGAGAACTGCCTTCAATTCTGTCTATTCCCTTACATTTGAGTTCAAGCTCATTAGCTAACTGTTCACCCATCTCTAGCTTCTATGTATCTCTGAGTCCCCTGTTCTAGTTTGCTAGCTGCTGGAATGCAACACACCAGAGATGAATTGGCTTTAAATAAAAGGGGATTTATTTCATTTAGTTCTTCAGAGGAAAGGCAGCTAACTTTCCACTGAGGTTCTTTCTTATGTGGGAAAGCACAGGGTGATTTCTGCTGGCCTTCTCTCCAGGCCTCTAGGTTCCAACACCTTTCCCCAGGGTGATTTCTTTCTGCGTCTCCGAAGGCCTGGGCTGAGCTGTGAGTGCTGAGATGAGGTATGCTGAGCTGCTTGGGCTGTGCTACATTGCACTCTCTCTATTTGAGCACCAGCCAATGAAATCCAAACATCACTGATTACAGCAGGCATGCCTCCTAGCCGACTGCAGATGTAATCAGCAACAGATGAGGTTCACATGCCATTGGCTCATGTCCTTAGCAACAGAATTAGGCACCTTCACCTGGCCAAGTTGACAACTGAATCTAACTACCACATACCCTATATTCTGTATTATAAGTCTCCCATTTTATCATAAAACTGGAGTCATGGAGTATCTATCCTTTTGTGTCTGGTTTATTTCACTCAGCATTAGGTCCTCAAGGCTCGTCCATCTTGTCACGTGCTTCAAGATGCCATTTCATCTTTTCTGCTTCATAATATTCCATTGTATGTATATACCACATTTATTAATCCACTTGCCTGTTGATGGGCACTTGGATTGGTTCCATCTTTGGCAATTGTGAATACTGCTGCTATGAGCATTGGTGTGCAAATGTCTGTTTGTGTCACTGCTTTCAGCTTTTCTGGTATATACCAAGTAGTGTTATTGATGGGTCATAGGGCAACTCGTTATTTAGTCCTAAAGAACCGCCAAACAGTCTTCCATAGTGGCTGCACCATTATACATTCCCACCAGCCATGCATAAGAGTCCCAATTTCTCCACATCCTCTCCAATATTTGTAATCTCTTGTTTGTTTAAGCAGCCATTCTTATAGGTGTAAGGTGTTATCTCATTGTAGTCTTGATCTGCATTTCCCTTATACCTAATGAAAATGAGCATCTCTTCATGTGCTTTTGAGCCATCTGTATTCGCTCTTCAGAAAATACTTATTCATATTTTTAGCCCATTTTATAATTGTCTTCATTCTTTTATTGTTGAGTTGTATGATTTCTTTATGCATATAGGATATAGAAGTTTTTATATATTAAATATTATGATTTCCAAATATTTTCTCCCATTGATTTGGCTGCCTTTTCACATTTTTGACAAAGTCTCTTGAGGTGCAGAAGCATTTAATTTTGAGGAGTCCCCATTTATCTTTTTTTTCTTTTGTTGCTTGTGCTTTGGGTGTAAAGTTTAGGAAGCTACCTTCTATTACTAGGTCTTCAAGATGTTTCCCTACATTTTATTCTGGAAGCTTTATGGTGCTAGTTCTTATATTAGGTGTTTGATCCACTTTGAGTTAATTCTTCGTAGAGTAGGGGAGGGGCACTAGCCTCTGCGACTTGGGGGACTTACAGTTCTATGCAGAATCACAACTGGTCCAGCTTGTTCAGATTGGTGTGCACTGTGTGTCTTGTTATTGATTTGGCCCCAGCAGTTGTTCTGTACTGTTCCTGGCTATTTACTAGCAGCTCTGGAGGACGAACTAAATTCAACACCTCACTAAGCCACATCTTGGAACCTCCTCCTCTTTTGGCTATTGATATCCAGTTCTCCCATGCCCATTTATTGAAAAGACTATTTTGTCCCAGTTCAGTGGATTTGAGAGCCTTGCAAAAATCAATTGACCATAGACTTGGTGGTCTATTTCTACACTCTTGATTCGATTCCTTTGGTCAATACTTCTGTCTTTGTGCCAGTTCCATGCTGTTTGACCGCTGTGGCTTTATAATACGTTTTAAAGTCAGAAAGTGTTCATCCTCCCACTTTAGGGTCTCTTTACCTTCCAGATAAATTTGGTAACTAGCTTTTCCAAGTCTTCAAAGTAGGTTGTTGGAATTTTTATTGGTACTATGTTGATTCTGTAGATCAATTTGGGTAGAATTGACATCTTAACTATATTTACTCTTTCTATCCATAAGCACAGAATGTTTTTCTACCTATTTAGATCTTTGATTTCTTTTAACAATGTCATGTAGTTTTCTGTGTAGAAGTCCTCTACATCCCTAGTTAAGTTCATTCCTAGGTACTTGATTCTTTTAGTTGCTATTTTGAATGGAATTTTTCCTTAACTGACTCCTCAGTTAGGTCATTGCTCATGTATAGAAAGATTACAGGTTTTTACATACTAATTTTATATCCCACCACCTTGCTGAATTTGTTTATTAACTCAATTAACTTTGTTGTAGATTCCTCAGGATTTTCCAAGTAGAGTATCATGTCTTCTGCAAATAATGAAAGTTTTACATCTTCCTTTCCAATCTGGATGCCTTTTATTCTTTGTCCTGCCTGACTACTCTAGCTAGAGCTTCTAGCACAATGTTGAGTAATAGTGGTGACAGAGGACATCCTTGTCTCATTCCTGATCTTAGGAGGAATGCTTTCAGTCTCTCTCCATTGAGTAAGATACTGTCTATGGGTGCTTCATATATGCCCTTTATCATATTGAGGAAGTTACCTTTGATTCCTATCTTTTGAAGTGTTTTTATCAGAAAAGGATGTTGAATTTTGTTGAATGCTTTTTCAGCATCAATCAAGATGGTCATATGATTTTACCCTTTCAATTTGTTAATGTGCTGTATTACATTAATTGATTTTCTTATGTTGAACCATCCCTGCCTTCCTGGTGGAAACCCCACTTGGTCATGGTGTATAATTATTTTAAAATGTTGTTGGATTCGATTTGCTAGTATTTTGCTGAGCATTTTTGCATCAATGTTCATTAGGGAGATTGGCCTGAAGTTTTCCTTTCTTAAATAACATCTTTGCCCAGTTTTAGTATTAAAATGATATTAGCGTCATAAAATGAGTTAGGTAATATTCCTTTTTCCTCAATTTTTTTGAAAAGTTTGAGCAGGATTGTTAGGGTTTTTTATGTAAGTTTGATAAAATTCCCCTCTGCAGCCATCTGGCCTGGGGTTTTCTTTGTAGGAAAATTTTTGATGACTGATTGACTCTCTTTACGTGTGATTGGTTTGTTGAGATCTTCTGTTTCTTCCTGAGTCAGTGTAGCTTGGATGTGTGTTCCCAGGAATTTGTCAATTTCATCCAAGTTGTCTAGTTTGTTGGCATATAGCTGTTCATAGTATCCTCTTATGATTTCTTTTATTTATTCAGGGTCTGTGGGTAATGCATCTTCTCATTTCTGATTTTGTTTATTTGCATTCTCTCTCCTTTTTTCTTTGTCAGTCTTTCTGGTGGCCCATCTATTTTATTAATTTTCTCTAAGAACCAACTTTTTTATTTATTGATTCTTTCTATTGTTCTTTTGTTCTCCCATTCATTTAACTCTGCTTTAATCTTCATTATTTCTCTTCTTCTATTTGCTTTGGAGTTAATTTGCTGTTTTTCATAAGTTCCTCCAGGTGAGCACTTAAGTCCTCGAGTTTTGCTCTTTCTTCTTTTTTAATATAGGCATTTAGGGCAATAAATTTCCTTCTTTGCCCTTGAGCATATGTACTTTTTTTTTCCAATTCTTTTACCATCATTTGAGGAGGGTTTTAGGAGGAAGCTGAGATAAATGAGTGTACTCAATCCATCATGTTTCAGATACCTGTGCAATTCTACCGTTAAAATTAAGTTGGGTTATGGTTTAACAAGAACAGTCATTGCCTCATCTTTTAATCAGTGTAAAATCAGAAATGTATTTATTCAGATAGGACTATTCTGATAAACTGCTGAGGCAGAAATTAGAGAGACTTTTTTTGTCTTAATGTCAATTCTGATTATGCTAGATTGTACTGAAGCTGGTTTCCATAAACAATTTAACTTTACTTAGAGATGTTCTATAAAGATGTTAAGTCCAGGAGTTAGTTATATGAAGTAGTGGAGATTCACATGATAATGTAAAACCTGGTTCTTTACTGAGGGTGATGGTATTACTTCTCAATTCCTGCCCTGCGCTCCAGCCCACCCTGTTGTCTATCTTATTCAGTAATTGCTTTAGCAGTGAGGCTATGGATAATTTAAGTATAAGAGAATTTATTGGAAGGATATCAGGAGCTCACAGACTCAAAGCAGGGCTAGACGTTCAAGCTAGAGAATGTCAAGGATATGTCAAAAGCTTGTAAAGAATAACAGAGGAGGCAGGGAATAGACTCTCACACAGAAAGAACAGTCTAGTGAAGATAAGATTGATCACTATATAAGATTAATCTTGAAAGTACCCCTCCCCATCTTTGCTATACTCTCTCAAGATTCAAACTCTACCCAACCTAAGCCACTACGAGGCTATGTTATCAGGTTGTTCACTACTGTGGGAGACTGTGACTTGATCCTACCAGAATATTCTGTGGAGTTTATAGCCTCCCACCCAAAATTCTCCACTTGCCACTGAAGTGAGCTTAAGTCAGGCAAAGGACAGATTTTTCTCTTTGATTCCCTGCTTCTGGGAAATGGGAAATAAGAATCAGGAATTTCTCCCACCAAGAATTCACCATAAAGAGCTCAGGGTGCTTTTAGGAAGAGAGCTGTGGACCAGACACTGTTGAGCCCTGCCTCACATCTTCTCATTCTCAATGATGTTGCAGGCTTTGTTGTGGGAAGCTGTTGTGTGAGGGCTGCACGCTGATAGTACCTTGCCTCCAGCATGCTCTGAGCATCTTTTGCTATCTGCCTGGAGGCTCTTCTGTCATGTGGGAGAGACAGCTCAGCATGCTCCCACGCACAGCCTTGAATTCAGGGGAACTACTGTCTCTTGGGGCTACCTCCAACCAGTGGGTAATAGATAAATATTTCTCCCTGCCAAATCCTTGGGAAAATTCTATCCACTTCTCAGAGGTCCTGGGAGAAAACAAACTCCAGTTGCCCACAGTAATGACTCACTTGATAACATGCCAGTGCAGTACTTTTTCTTCTCCGTTTTACACTTTCTGATCCCTTGTTCTTGCTCCCTGAGATCACAAGCCAAATATGTCTTATTTCAGGCTCAACTTTTGGAATGAATCCAGGATAAGACAGAGCAGATGTTGAAGACCAAGAAAAAAAGACTGCTTCGGGGTTCACGTCCATGAAAGTCATATGCAGCATTTATGTTGGTCCTGTTTATTCTGATTTTTAATTAGAAATATAATACCATGGAGTCAAGTAACTGCTGTCTCATCTCAGAGACCCCTTACAGGTATAATTTTTGCCTTGTACAGTTCAGTCCCCTTAAGTACAGGTATCAGGCTTTTCTAATACCCTGTTACCTTACTAGGATGTCCAGGATCTGCTTCCTTTTGGGCTCACAGGTATTCTGGGGGAAATGTGGGGGCGTAACTGGGGAAAAATCAGAGGGATGCCAAAAAAATCTCTCTTAACTATACTCACTGGGTAAGGTGCTGGTGGCCCCTGAGTGAAGTACTCTCAGGTATTAAGAGCAGAATCAATTGGCATTTTAGTCATGATAGGCTAAATTGTGGTAGCTAATAAACTCCACATTTCAGTGGCCATGTGGGGTGGGGTGGCAATTCAGTAATTAAAAAAATGTTTATTTTCCCTTATGCATGGTAAAATGCAGATGCTTCACATCAAATAGCTTTCCTGAGTAAATGGCCTCCAAGTTCTTTCCATCCTGTAGTTTTACTGTCTTCACACCTATAACCCCCAAAGTGCAGTGAAAGAGAAAGCAGGATCAAGAGTAAATAATTTCTTATGATTCAGCTCTGAAAATGACACTCATTGCTTCCATCCACAATTCATTGGCCAGATGGCCCCACCCAGTGCTGGGCGCTAGAGAATGTGGACTCTTTGTGTGTCCAGGAGGTAAATGAAATGACTAGGTGAGCCCAAGGAATACCTCTGCCACCCCTGATGGGAAGTTCTTGCTCAGTGAATGTTGGGCCATTTTAGAAAATAATGACATTCCCTTCTCAAAACCACTCTTTTATTATCAGGCTTTTTCCCATCTTGGGTCACTTCCCTCAGATCAATTCTCAAGGTTCTGGGTCCCATCAGGCATTGCTCCATGCATGGTCTGAGTTCTATAGAGAAACTGAGACAATAGGAGATTCACACACACGTAAATGTAGATAGGTAGATTCATTTATTTTAAGACACTGGTTCATGTGATTGTGGGGGCTGGCTGGCAATTGACGTTGCGGTTTTGAAGCAGTTTCTCTGGAAAACCTCAATTTTTTTAAGGTCTACAACTGACTGGATAAGGCCCACCCACATCAAGGATAATCTTCTTAAAGTCAACTGTGCGGTATTACCCACATCTACAAAATACCTTCATAGCGACACCTAGATTTGTGTTTAATTAAATAACTAGGTACTAGCCAAGTTGACACGTAAAATTAACCACCACACTCATTTGTTATTTCTTCTCCTTTCCCAGAACCTCTTTATCCTTTTTCATGCTCCCCATGTTCTTTCCTAGCAGAAAGAACTTAATGACTCATTAAATGTGGAGCCTAAATCAAAAGCCACTGAAATAGTCATTTTCCTTTATTTAAGGGCACAGTAAACACAAAAGATAAGAAGAAATAATTATATTCTATCCAGGTGGTTAGCAAAAAAAATTTTTCAAGAGGAGAGAAAAGAATAACAGTCATATTTTCAAAGTGACTGAATATTCATATTCTTTCATGACTATTTTATGTACCTGTAGTTTATAACAGCCAATTTAGCACATGAACTTGACCATCACAGACCCCTTTACCCTTCCCCACCACCCCCTCCCAGTCCAGGTGTTCACCATCCCCACCTGGGCTTGCCCAGCATCTTGCCCTCTACCCTACAGATGTTATTATCTTCTAAAATGAAATACGATCAAGTCATTTTACAGTTTAGAAACCTACAGTGGTTTCTAATAGTCCTGAGCTATGTCTACATTCAACAGCATGGTACATGTGTTAGACTGACTTCAGTTGTCCACATCCTAATCCCCAGCACCTGTGGATAGCTTACCTTCCATGGCCCAAGCAGACTTTGCAGATGTGATTAAGGATCTTGAGATGGGAAATTATCCTTGGTTATCTGGGTGGGACCAATGTAATTAGAAGAGTTCTTACGATAAAGAGGCAGAAGGTCTTTTGATTTAGGCTTCACATTTAATGAATCATTAAGTTCTTTCTGTTAGGAAGTCAGTAATAGGAGATGTGACAATGGGAGCAAGAGGTTGGAGTGATATGAGGAAGGGGCCATGACCACAGGGAATGCAGTTGTCATCTAGAACCTGGATAGGCAAGGAACAGATTCTCCCTTGGAGTCTCCAGGAGGAAGGAGTCCAGCTGCCATCATGATTTTAATCCAGACTCTCTTGGACTTCTGACCTCCAGAATTGTAAGAGAATAAATTCGTGTTGTTTAAAGCCACTAAATTTATTTTCCATTAAAATATACATTTTTATTATATATTTTTCGGACAAACAGAAAATAGATGAAAAGCAGTACAATGAACAGCCATGTACATCCCACTTACTTAACATTTTGCCATGTGTGCTTCACAGACACACACACACACACATCTACATTTTTAAAAATATTCTTACTGAGAAATATCCACACACACACAGTTCAACCATATTATGCAATCAGTGGCTCACAATATCTTCACATAGTTGTGCTTTCTTCACCATGATCATGTTTAGAACATTTGCATCACTCTAGAAAAAGAAATAAAAATAAAAAAAAAAGAACTCACACATTCCATACCCCTAACCTCCCACATTGACCAAAAATATATTTTTATCAACCCTCTTTTTACCCTTTATCTCCCCTATTATTTATTCATTTTTATCCTTATTTATTTATTTGTTTATTTTTATTCATCTGTCCATACCTTGGATAAAAGAAGCATCAAACACAAGGTTTTCACAATCACACAGTCACACTGTAAAAGCCACATAGTCATACAGTCTTCTTCAGGAATCAGGGCTTCTGGGACACAGTTCAACAGTTTCAGGTACTTCCCTTTAGTCACTCCAATACACCATAAATTAAAAAGAGATATCTATATAATGCATAAGAATAACCTCCAAGATAACCTTTTGACTCTGTTTGAGATCTCTCAGCCACTGAGATTTTACTTTGTTTTATTAATCTCTTTCCTCTTTTGGTCAAGCAGGTTTTCTCAATCCCATGATGCCAAGTTCTGGCTCATCCCCGGGAGTCATGTCTCACGTTGCTGGGGAGATTTACACCCCTGGAAATCATGTCCCACATAGGAGGGATGGCAGTGAGTTCACCTGCCAAGTTGGCTTAGGGATTGATAAAGTCAGTAAATTTGTAGTAATTTATGACAGCAGCCTTAGCATATTAATACAGCACCCACGACTTGTTCCAAACCTCATCCTGGTATACTTTTCCAACTTCATCTCTTGTCTGTCTCCCATTCCTCTAATCACAGTCGAGGAATCACTATTTTTCAAATATTTTGAGACCCTGTCTTTGCTATCCCCCTACTCCTATACAAGTCCACCATAGACTCTGAAGCTCAGCACAAAATCCTCTTGGCTCAGGATTACCCCTGCATGTTTCGCCTTGTCTTACTATGTTTCCGTAGCACTTTGAATATACCTCATAATTTATTTAGGCCTTTCTCACTCACTAGAGTGTGAATTTATCTCTAGAAAAAAATTGTTTGTTTTTAGTATTTAGACCAGTGCCTAACTGTCATAGGTGTTAATAAAATGTTGATGGAAATTTAATTTCTATACCCTTGTCCATGTGAAATAAATTACCAATCCATAAAAATCTCATGAGGAAAAAACTTTTCCACATGATGTAGATATCAAGTACTACATAATGTTAGCTAATCTTTTCACCTATACCACATACCCACCCCTTTCTAAATTGTTCCATGGCCAGAAATAATAATATTGGGTAACATCATTTGACGAATCTGGGATAAATTTTACAAATGCATTCTTAGGTTAAAGGTAATATTTGTATATTGTTCCTATTACATCTACATCAATTGTAAACTTTGAAAGTATAAATTATACGGGGGCTTCGGGAAAATTTAATTTCATAGCAAAATTTCATGTTATGAAGTTATTTCATTTCTTTGAGTGAACATTTCCTTTAAGCGAACATTTTAAACAATTAAATACCTCCTCAGATGTTAATAGGTCAAATCTGATTAAAAATAAATTTTAGTATGCACAGCTATATATCTAGCTTATATCTAGACACAGCTAAGGAACTGATCTTGGGAAAATAATTCCAAACCTCTGACTTTAAAAATCTGAACAACGAACATTTATGAAAATACAGCTCAGAAGAAAGTTTGGGACTTCCCTAATGTTCTTACCCTTGAATAAACAAAAGAGGCAGGCTTGGTGAAATGTTGCTGTAAATTCTAATCCTTTTAGAATTTACACGGAATAGCAAGAAACATTGCACAACCACAAATTCATCCCACAGTCTTATATCCTGAGGGTAGAGGTTAACAGTAGATTTTCATACTAACTTTAATGACAAGTTATTTTAATGAAAAATTCATAGCTCTTTTAATGGTATTCAGTTAGGGTAATGTTAGAGATGGAGTAGGAGAAAGAGAAAAGAGACATGTTATCTATTTAAAAATATGAACTCTGTTAATTATTTTTGTATCCATTCTTGCACACACACACACATATATATACATATATTTATTTTTGTCTAAAATCAGAATTAGGGAACTCTTTAGTCACATGGATGTGGATTCAAGCCAAAAGTTTATTACAACTCATAATTCTATTTCATGTTAGAAGTTACTAAATATTCCTATGGTTAGCATACATTTTTAAAGAAATGGTTCTTTCTTTTAAAAGCTCAAAGCCCTTCTACACACTTCTGGAGATGTTTCTTTTCTGTGGTACAGGTACAGAAGGAGAAGGATTTTAATGCTAAATGGCCCAAATTCTCACTATCACATTCACCTCATTGGTAATTTGAGAACCTTGACCATTTGTGCATAAAATCCAGTGGTGTGATAGAGTCAACTTATACCAAGTCAAGAGCTGGTTAACTTTTCAAAGTTGGCTAGTTTATTATTAAACTATTGTCAGCTTGAAATCAGCCATAGCAGGACTATTTATACCATGGAAATTGGCAAGCATTACAAACCAGGGTCTTTCCTTTTTTTTTTTTCAAAGAGCCTGTTTACTAGCATACCACTGACAATTCCCCTCAACTGCACCCCACTCCACCAGCCTCCCAACTCCACCTTCTGCCCTTCACGCCTGCAAGAAAGCAAGAAAGGAGTCATAATCATAGTATATAAGTTTTTAGCTAATATTTTTTCTCAGAAATAATAAAACTGATATCCATAATTTTTAGATGGAGAAAATGCAATAAAGAATAACGTCACACTGTCATTATTTAATGCCATAATGCAGCCCAAGTCTTGGCACTCTTGGTCTAGTGATTACTAGGTCAATATATATTTTAGAATATACTAAATTGAGACTTCATAGACAGCCTCCATGTATACTCACAGGAATGTATTAAAGCCACACATGCGTATGTGTATGCTGTCTTGGGATTGAATATACGCAGTGTCACCACTAATTTTCATAAAATTTTTATTTTAAGCCATGATGTAACATTAGAATTTTTGTATAATTTCATGAATCTGTGTAATTTGTATTAAAGTGATATTGCACATGGCTCAGAGCAGCAGTTAAATAATTTAGATTTTGTTCAAAATCTACCATGAGCCTAGCAATGAAAATATAAAGACATAATCAAGATGGGAAAAAACCGCAGAGACAATGTGGCATGTAGGACGAATTGCCTGCCTAACAAATACTGAAAGCAGGATCCATCAGTGTAAAAGATACAAGATATTTTAATAGTAATTTCTTGCAAAATCTTTCAGCAGAGGAAACTTCCAAATTGAATTAAGTAGCTCCCAAAATTAATGGAAATCTTTATTTTTGTAAATAGCATAGATTGAGGGTATGCTAACTTCATAATGAATTGAATGTGTTCCTTAGACTATTTTTCTTGAGAACAGCTCACAACCTAAGTAGACCAGTTTGCTTTGGTTTTAAGCCAAGTTTGATACTATCAGTAGAGCAAGACTGTGTTGGAAAGGGTTCATAACTTGCTTTGTAGAAAAAATTTCTCCGTTCTCACTTATTTCCTCCAGGCATTCAGTAGTAAAATTTGCCAATCAATTGAAATAGAAAATATAAGCAGTTTATAGCATATGCTGCTAATATTTAACATAGAAACCAAATGTCAACTAGGGATAAGGAATAGCCCAAAATACACAAGTACTAATAATTTGTCTAGAATAAGAAAATCATTGTGGGAAGGAGTGACTATTCAAAGTGCTGAGATCAGTTCAGCTGGACTAGAGAATCGAACTGCCCTGAGCCAGTGTGCATCCCTGGGGAGACTTGAGGCAAAAATGGAAATGGAACAAGTAGCAAAGACCTTGGCTCCGAAAATAGATGGTGGGAAAGGTTGAGATTCGAGGATCAAGTCCAGTAGCTATGTGCCTTGATACCCCTTTACTGGGATGTCTTGTTTATGCTGGAGGGAAGAGGCAGGGCAGAGTTTGTACAAATCTTGATTGACATTATTCATTTCCTTTAAAACACGCCAACAAATATGAACTGGGCCTCCCAAATTCACACTTCCAGTTCAAAAACGACCAGCAGCCACCTCCATGATGTCAAAACTCTGGGATCTCCTGTCCCAAATGTTTCAGCTCATTAACTCACATAACACTTTCAGCAGCCGAGTAGATTAGGCACCATTTTCCTTATTTTCCAGATGTGCCACTTGAGGCTTTGAGAACATTAAATAATTTGTCTAAGATCCCAGAGCTAGTAGGTGTTATATGTATGACCACAATCCAGGTTCGTTTAATTCTAAATTTTCTGCTGTTAAAGTCTATGTAACTTTATAATTACTGCATGATTATATGATTATAAATGTGGGGCCAATCAAATGGCTACCAAGCCAGTGCCTTTACGAAGTCTAAGTCCTTGTCCTTAAGAGATGGTCTGAGAACCAGGAGCATCAGCCTCATCTAGGATGGTTAGAAATGCAGAGTATCAGGCCTCACCCCAGGTATGCTAATTCAGAATCTGCATTTTAATAGGATCCCCCAGAAGACTGGTAGGCATATTAAAGTTTGAGAGGCACTGCTTTTCTAAGTGACTTCAAATACCATGGTATAGACTGTTGTGCTGGTATATAGGTGCCTTTTCCAGCCTTGAAGGTGTGAAACCAGGGTTGCTCCGAAAGCTCGGACAGGCAAACTCAAACATGAACCTCTCATCAAAGCTAACATTTACTGAGGGCTTCAATGTATCAGGCCCTGATCTAAGGACATCTAACCCTCCCAAGAACCCTTGAAGAAGGTTTAATGATTATCTTCATTTTACAGATAAGGGAACAGGCACAAAGAAACTGAGCAACTCCAGGCCCCACACTTGGGAAATGACTGTGCTGGGATGTGAGCTCAGGTAGACCCCATAGCTCATGCTCTCAACTACTAGGCCATACTGCCCCCTGAGGCAAGTCATGGGTTGGCCTTTCATTGATTCCAAACAGGGTCATCATTTCTTAAGCTGACCTCCAAAGTAGGATGACTTCTTCCAAAGCAGTTCGAATGAGTGGGTTGGGGTTGAACTGAGCAGTCAGCACATAGAGGGTATAAAGACTCCTGCCTCTATTGTTAGCTGATGCTGTTTTGGGCTGCAAAGGTCAGATTGCAATGTTTAGGGGTGCTGGCCCCTCAGGACTGTCTGTCTCTGTGCTTCCACTGCTGACTTTTCAATGGAGGATCCTCCCCCCACCTGTGATGTGTGATACTGTTTTCTATGAGAAATAACAGATGCCAGACTTCACTTCTCCATGGCATGTCCTCTCCACCAATACTAGATTTAATAATTTGAATTTGATTTAATAGATTAAAGTTTTATTTTTAAATTATAATAATTTTATTGAAAGTTTGTAATTAACATGTTTTCCTTTAAAATGAAGCAGTAAATTGTGTGACCTTTGAGAAATCGAACAGGTTCTTGTTATAGACCACAGATCTGGTTCTTTCTTTATCATAAGCCTTGACAGTTGAATGAAAGCTTTCTGGTTCCACAGCTGGACATGGACAGTGCCCTGTCTCTGCTCTGATCCCCCAATGTGGGAGGAGCTAGAGATAATGATATCAAGAAATTATAAAAAGTAATTTGTTATTTTTTTACTCTGCCTTTCCTGAAGATTTAACTTTGTCTTGGAGTTTGCTCATGGGGAAACCCAAACGAAGGCAAAGGCCAAATGAAAATCTATCATGGATTGGAATCCATGTCTTCTCTGAGGGCTAGACATTTGACCTCAAGAGATCACACTGTACCCCAAGCTTGGGCCTTCTGCATAGACTGGATACTTACTTTGATCCTGGGCACTAGAGGTGCCCAGGTTTATGTGGTAGACACTTACTCTGTACTGCTAGGACCTGGCTTTGGAGTCATGGAGAACCGATGATTTCAGCAGTCGTAAAGAAGAATTTCTCTCTCTACTTCAGCCAGCCAGCTTCTCATAGAAAACTCATCACCTTCATCGGAGTCCCCAACTGGTAGCCTGCCCTACAGAATTTGAACTTGCCAATCCCTATGGTCATATGAGCCACTTCCCATAATCAATCTTTTTAATATTTACACACACACATATCTCTTGTTAGTTCTGTTTCAGTGGAGAACCCTGGGTAATAGAACCACTCTGTATTTACTTCTAGCCTAGCACCAATCAGATGCTATTATAATCATATGTTCATATCTTTCTCCCTGAAATAGACAGCAAGCTCCCTGAGGAGAATGATCAAGTTTTCTTCAACCTTCTGGCCCTGCTATCCAACAAAGGGCCTGAAATCAATATTACAGAGGTACTTAATAAATGAATGATGAATAGAATGAATGAATGAATTTCATATTATGCTCTCCCAGGATCTCCAGAGGTAAGGTACTGTGAATGATAGGTCTGCATAGCAGAGCACCTTCAGTCCTGCTCACCTGAGGCAGGCTGAGCAGGTGTTTGGGCCAGTTCCACGGGCATCCAATCCGGAGGTGAAACATGGCTAAGCCTGGCTGCTACTCCGTCTTCTGGCCTCTTAATGTATTTGCTAGAGGTGGAAACCAGGAACCCACTAGCTGCCTGAGTTCTTGGGGGCTGTCTTGGAATGTCCTATACTAGGAACAGGGCCAGCATGACCTGTGGCTGTGGCCAGCAGTAAGTTACTCATCAATAGCTGCAAACATCAAGCCATCTGTTCAGCAGAGGACAGGCTGCAGGATGGTGACTCACCCGCTCCTGCCTGCTAGAGCTGTGAATAGCTGTGCTCATGTTCTCTGACTTCAGAATGGGGATGGGTTGGGGGAAAGGCTGTCAGACATCTTCTGCAGCTTTTCCAAGAATCCAATACTGTCATTTCTGAGCATGGGGAATATTTTGCCCTTCTAGCTAGTAGGTATGACCTCCATTATCAGCATGCAGAACAGAGATCTCGTCCCTCAGAAAAAGGCAAAACAAAATTAAATCCATATTTTACATTCAGTTAAAGGGAAGATGCATAGGAATAGGCCAGAGCCTCCTATTCACAATAAGCATAAAAAATATATATGGACAAAGGTGCACATAAATAAGGAAATGGTAAAATGTAATATGCAATATTGAACTTCAGAATATAAGTTTGTTTTTCTTTCAAAATGAATGAGGTTTGTGCACTGACAAGTAAATAAGTCTATGATATACTTTTAAGTGAAAAAGCAGGATAATATAGCATAATTAATATTTAAAATTCTTATACATGTGTATGTATCAGGCCTGCATGTTTTGTAAAGTAAATACAAGAAATATGTACACAAATTTGTATCTTTTGGTGCTATGTGGGTAGAAGGTTAAGTGTAACTTTAATACATTTAGTGTACATAATTCTATTTTGTTTTAATTTTTATAATGAACATCTATTTTTAATTTTAAAGACAAAAATGAAAGAAAAATTTACATAAAAATAGATAAAGGAAATGAACATTTTTAAAAGAAATTGTCATTTAACAAACTTTTTAATGTGTATTTTAACTAGTTTTAAAGAAAAGTAAATTAAAGCACCAGTGAGGTGCTATTTTTGTCACTTCAAAGTGGAAATTATTTTTTAATGCTGATAAGTCTGGATGAAACTGTGGTGAGATAGGCATATTCTTTTCCACAGGTAGTCAGCATTTACACAATTTTCTTTGAAACTTAGGAACAACTTATATTAGAATGGTAAGGGCAAAATATTTTGTGTGTCTTAAAAAATGTTTTACTTCTATCTTTTACTCATTAATTCCAATTTTAGAACCTATCCAAAGGAAATAATCAGAAATCTGATCAAAGATTTATGTATTAAAATGTTCATTTCTGCATCATTCATAAGAATAAAACAGTAAAACAACCTACATACCCATTAATATTGAAATTATTAAAGGGTAATATTAGGCAACCATTTAAAATCTTGTGCTTAAAGAATATTTAGTGACATTAAAATCTTGTTTGATAATGTTCAGTGAAATTGGGGTCAAAAGGTATTAAGGTATGAATTCAATTTTGTTAGTAGACATAAACATCTTCATATTATATATAAATATTATATATACAATATATGCAATAGACTGGAAAAAATAGACCAAGACATTAAAATGTATTATTTCTGGGTTTGGGTTCACGGGTGATTTTTATTTCTTTACAATTTTCTATATTTTCAGTAATGTTAATAATAAAAGGAAAAAACTTGCTATAGCTCTTTTGACTTATATAAAACAGATAAACCATTTGTCATCTTTAATATGCTGTGCTGAGTCCTAGTGAAATGTATTTTAGGGCAGTAAAGATCAAAAAAGCCAATAATGTTTACATCTTGTAATTTTCCATGAGCTTTTTACTTAGAATATCTTATTTAGTTTTTATCTCTAGTTTGAAATTGCATAGTTCAAATATGCATACAAATTGTTTTGAAACTCCCATTTGTAGTTTTATAATGTCCGGAAAGTTCAAATAGATTCAGCTGGGATGTACCTTTCAAATCAAAGCCATTCCGATTAAGCCCTGCCTTGAGACAAGATTTTCAGTGCATCTGTATTTCAGATCCAGAGGATAAAGGAGCTCATTTTATCTTGCCAAATTCTCCAGGAAACAAATGCTCCAGATATCAGGTCTGGCACCAGCAAATGCTTCCCAGTTGTTTCCATAAGTGCCTCATCTTTACATAAGTGTTACTTTCCCTAAGTGATTTTTTTTTTTAGTACAAAGAGAGAAGATTCTTTGGGGAAAGGCTTTAAAAATTATTTGCTTTCAAAAGTGTTCCTCAGAAACAGAGCCCTGTATCTTTACCAAGGTGTTGTTACACAGTCATTTCCTTGATATGTAAATTCCTGCCAATTTTCTCATCTTTCCGAGGGAGACCCAGATCATAGGGAAAAAAAAAAAAGATATCCAAGTGAATCTCGCTCTTCTATGGCCAAATTTTCGCTATCTATATAAAAACACTTTTAAGAAAACAGAAACAACCACAATCAAACTCATGTGGAGACCAGGCAGTCTAGTCCAGATTTGGTAAACATTTATACTTTGCACTTCCTTTAAAGTAAACAGAGAGCTCTGGTGTTGGCTGGAGGTCTGCCTCTGAGTGCTAATGAAAACACCCCACATGGCCAGGGGGTATGTGACAGGGGAGTGCTACTCGCACATGTACCTGGGAAAATACAGTGCTCCCACATAGTACAGGCAGCAAGCTTTGTCCCGTTAATATGATTTGTCAAAATATTTGCAAGATACCCAACATAAAACCTTAGTTCTCCAACTTGTCCCAGTGTGTATTTAATTTCCTTTGCTTCTGATATATAGCATCAGGCCCTAGATCACATAATGCCATCTCAGAAAGGGTGAAGGTTCATTTAGTACTTGGGGTTGACCAGACTGCAATTTAAGATAGCCCAGGTTTGCCTCATCCTCCCCATAACTTTAAGCATTATTTTTACCATGGAGGGCTCTTCCTAGAAAGTACTATATCAAAGGTATTTTGTAGGAACTTTCATTGTTACTTGCGTATTATTTATCTTACTTTCCACATTATCTACTGAATGGCAGAAAAGTTTTAAAAAGGAGGCTGGGTAGTTAACAGCAGTGTGATGTACAGTTTTCCCAGTCGCTGATGCTATGTGGTGTGCCAGAGGCAAGCCTCTCAGTATAATATCCATACATGATGGGGTGCGGGACACGCATCAATGCAAAGACACCCTTATTGTGGTCTGTCGAGCCAGTTAGACTGTGGGCTAGGAAGGTACTGGCCTGGGCGCATGCGTCCTTTATTCACCTGTTCCAAATCTGTTTGAATATCCTAAGAGACCAGAAGCGCTTTGAACACAGTCTGAATTCATTCCTATTGGGTTATGCAAATCTAACTTCTTCGTCTTTTACGTTCTGACCATGATGTTCTAGTTAATGAAATAAGATGGCAATTTTTTAGGAGAAATTAGATCTTGGTGCAATTATGACAGGGTACTAATGAGAAGCAGACCAGAAATAAAGGCTTTGTATGGCCTGCAGAGGCTTCCCAAACCTCTTTTATGAAAGCAGAAGCCCCCAAACTAATACCTTTAATAACTGGTACAAACAGGCAGCTGTGTGGGGCTCATCCTCTGGAATTGGCCTCTCTCAGGTAAGTTGCCTCCTACCTATCTTGATCAGAACTGCCCTGCTTTTGAAAATGTTTCTTAATCTTGTAGGTCCAGATACTTTTCAGGCTCATTTCCCCTAAATCCAGCGTGTGAAACCTATGGGTTTGAAACCAGGTCTGCCATGACCTTGGACAATTTATTTAATCTTACTTCCAAAGCCTCAGTTTGCTTATCTATATAATACCTGTCAAACTTATTGTGTGAATTCAATGAGATAAAGAGTTTGAAATGTCATCACATAGTAAGCATTCAATAATTGTTGGTTATTATTGCTACATAACTTTCAACATTTTTATATTCTCTCAGAATTACATTATCATGCATTGGGTTTTATTCCATCATTGTGTAATTTATATATTTCTTCTGTCTCCAATTAAACCATAAACTCCATCAGGTTAGGATGGAATCTCCATTTTCTCTCACCAAGTCATCCCTATAAATAAACAGAACTGATGTGTGAATTGATTTGGAAGGGATTAAATATCTCATCAGTCCAAAGGTCTTTATCCCATGAGCCGTTTTGAGCTCTGAAATTCCAGCAAGAGAGGGACTTTTATGTACGGGAGTATGTCTCCACAAGACCCTTGCTAAAATTTAGGTCTCTAATCTGGAAGAATTACTACCATGTACTAACAGATCAGAAAATTTAACAACTATGCATGTATAAAGCCTGGCATTAAAGAACTTCTGAGGAAATGAAATGGGAAAGTTTTAACGGGGAATAACTGAGTTGAGAGTTTTACCTGTTAAGGTCAATGTCAGTGAGTGGACTTGAACCATCAAGGGCAGTAAGAGAAAACAGAATGCTCAGGAGGAGCATAGTTGATTGGGAGGTGAGAAGACTTGAGAGGCAAAATTCACTTATTTGAGAATTTTACCAAGATTTTGTGTTGTGCTCAAAGCAGTTATGATTATTCCAATACAGTGAGCCTTCAATATGACAATCAATAGACTCCTTTTGAATGAGGAAATGATTGGATGGATGATGTCTACAATAGGCTAAAAAATGTCCCCTTACTATATAACCACTAAAACTGAATAATAATAGTAGTGGTTAATATGTATAGGATTTATTATGGGCTAAGTAAGCATTCTATATGATTATTTCATTCAATCTGCCCACAATCTTGTGAGATTATTACTGTTATTACCCCCAATTTTACAGAGAAGGAAACTGAGACTTACAAAGTTCAAGCAACTTGCCTGAGTCATAAACTTGAAGCTGGAACCTCCACTCTAATTATGACACTGACTGTTTAAATGCCCTCTGTCACTCTCTGTAGTAAATATCTGTGTGGGCTAAAACTGTCTGAGAAAATGAGTCAGAGCCAAAAGTAGGAAAAGCAAGCATGGACATTGTGGGATGTTAGGGCCATTTTTATCTTTTTTCCTCTCTGCCCCTCCTGGTCACCCCACACCTGGGAGTGATCCCCAGCCTGGCAATAGTAATTGCTAATATGAGGCAAGATAATTGCCTAAAAAGCACTCATTGCAGTTTGGTTTTGCATTTTCCTTTTGTGAAAAATACAATGAAACAAAGAGGTATACTGAAGTAATGGCTAGAAATTATAACATAATTGGTATAACTAGTATTGGTTATTGAGTGATATTCATTGCAAATGCTGTGTTCAGCTTGTGCAGGCTATCTATAGTCCATTTTATTACTTTTATTTTGTTTGTCCATATCTATAGAATGGCCTTTCATGAGTTACTATAACACATCTGCTATGTCACCTACATTCCCTCAGTGTTTTGGGACAGACTTGTGAACAGCAACTTAAGAGAATCCAAAACCCTGCGTTGAATATTTCCTGGCTTTGGCACCAACACTTATCTGTATTGGGCAGATTCTCCTTATGTCTATGCATATTTGTTTATCACATTTGCATGCTTTCAAAGCAGCTAAAAGAAATGTGAAAAGTCATATCCAGAACATCTGGGTATAAAGTGTCATATGATCTTTGAAAGTTTTCTATTTCTACCCCGATGTTTAGACAATGTGTACAAATTAATCTGCATATACACAATTTGGGAATACATAGGTAGACTGTGGTCATTTAGCAATTTCTTTTTCCTTCTCTATACATCTTTCTTTCCAATTGTTTACAATCTCAGTGTTACTCTCATCTACAACTTCATCTAGAATTGCCATTATTTCCTTGGTCTGTGGAATTTTAATTTCATAGCTGTGGAATTGCTAGCTTATAGCTTTTCACCCAATTTAATTATAAAGCATATCTCTCTTCCATCCTGTGAGGCTCTCCAGAGACACTGAGCAGAAAGTGTACCAGAGTTTAAACCCAAGAGTGGTGTGACAAGGAGCAGCTGTCCCTTTCATACTTGAGCAGAGGGATGGAGGGATCGGGAACATGCTACAAATCCAAGCATGCCCATGTGTTAACGTGTTACTCCAAACACCCGACAGTCCTCTGCTCCCTCACCCCCTACTCCCTTACTACACACACAACCCCACATGCTGGCAAATGGCAAAACCAATGCAACCAGATGGGTAAGTGGCCGGAGAGCTGAGACCATATGATGCAATCAGAGATTTTACTTGATGGAGATGTTAATTACTTTGTGTTCAGATAAATACTATAACGTAAAGAGACAGAAACCTGGGTCTGTTAGGTCTATACTCTCAGCAAGGCTTCCTAAAAATATAATTAAAGTATTCTCAGCTTGCTAATAATATAAAATTTTTCAAAATTTGGATTTTGGCTTCTGAGTGTCTGAGGATTTCATATAAAGCACATTACATTTTTGTGTCTGTTAGCCCGCAGTGTTCTTGTTGAACTTTTCTTATTTTCAAAACAAGTAGCTATTTGTGCCTATGAAATGGACCTAAAATAAAGACCTAAGGAGAGGACATATGGCATGCACTGGACATTTCTAAAATCTGCAATGTTGAATATCAGGGAAAAAGGAACTATTTATCAAATACTTGCTATGCATTATAAAACATTTATCAAATGCTTGCTATGTTCTATGCATTATGCTTGATATTATTATACATGCACATTGCTTTAGGGGAAAAGGTAGAACTTTAAGAGGGCCCTAAAAAGTGGTTAGGATTCAGGCAGATAGATGGTAGGAAAGAGGGTCATTTTACACAAGAACGACAACTGAAAAACAGAGGTGGAGTGCTGTAAGTGTCTTGACCCCAACTAAAGACAGTGAGTGGGTGGGTCTTGACTGCTGAAAGTCATGCTAGTCAGATGGAAGGGTTAGGACTGATCAACATGCAATTTGGTAACCACTGAGAGCCACAGGAAGTACCATGAAGAAAATGACAGACTTAACTGCAGGAGGAAATAGTCTGGAGATAGAGAAACCAGTAAAAAGAATTCTATGGAAATAATAATGTTAATATAATGCTGTCATGGCAATAACCAATGCTTATATAGCATTTACTATGTGCCAGACATTTCCTAAGCTCTTTATATCTATTAGTACATCTAATCCTCACAACGAATCTATGAGATACATATGAATAAGTATCCCCATTTTACAGATGATGTGCTGAGGCACTGAGTTTAGAAAACTTGCCAAAGATAACACAACTAAGACAAAGCAATAATAAAGTAACTAAGTACAGTAGTAATAAGGGAATGAGGGCTTAACATAGGGCAATGTGTCAGGGAAAACAGAAAAGTCTAGCAGTTTCTGTGTTCTTAAAAACTCCTTCCTATTCCTACAGTTGTCAACTAGAAGCTTACAAAAATTTCTTTGCTCTGCATTTGGTTGCTTCTTGAACTCTTTTTTGACCTTGTCCATCAAACTTGCTTACTTCATCTTGTAGGTTCCATGCTGTAAAGCCTTCCCCTTATTTCCCATTGTTGTGCTCAAACTTCTCCCATGGACTTCCTGCTTTGACCTCTGATTGATTCATAAAAAGTAAACTTCAGGGGTCTTGGGCTCTGATCTCACAGCCACAGCCAGTCCCTCCCCACTGCATGCCACTCTCCACCCCAACTCCGTTGCCCAGTTTGCCATAGCAACTGGGATCCCAAACCTCTAGCTTGCCCTGCAAGGAAGGGCATACAGAATGAATATGAGGGACATTTTCAGAGAAAGAATTGGTTTGCTGACAAATTGCATTCAGGGGATGAATGAAAGGATAATGTTATAAACAATATTTCTAGTCTTGAGTGGAATAATAATGTTCCCACTTACAGAAATGAGATGTAGAAGAGGGGCAATGATGAGATCAGTTTGGGTGTAAAATGATACACTTATTTTACACTAGCCTACTAGTGTCAGAAGGTATTAGAGGTCATCAAGCCAAACACTCTAATGTTGGGTTTGAGGTGAATGTAGACCTCTCAGGCAGAAGAGTCCTGGTAATTTAGCACCATAAGATGAAGTAGCTCAACATGAAGACTGGGATCAAGATGCTGGTTTGGGAGTCAAAAGCATAGTAATAGTTATAGCTATGGGGTGAAGAATGAACTCAGAGACTGGGTAGAGCAAGTAAATACTAAGGGAAGAGTCTTAAGACAAAGTGCAAATAGAAGGCACATGAATAAAGAGAAACTAATGAACCAGCAATGGAGACTGAGACAAAAGAGTAGGAGTAGAATTTGGAAATCTGTGCTAAATAACCTAGTGAAGCATGTTTCAAGGAGTTTTTAGCTGAGTCAAAAGTATCAGAGAAGTCATCTAGGAAACAATGTTTTCATAATTGGTCTCCAAACATTTACAGTTTGATTCTGCTTTTAAAATTAATGTATTTCCAGATCATGCCCCTTGATTTTAAGTTTTCTAATTTTATCTTTTCCTTGCCAGTCTGCTAGAACGTTTCTAATGGGGTCACAAATGAGCTTTTCTCCCACACCTTTAATAACAGTCTGGTAGTCACTGAATTATTTAATTAACAATTTAAATCAATTTACAATAATTATAAGTTAAATTTAAGTTTAATTTTTAATTAAGGAAAAATTTTAAATTCAACTCCTCATTTGCATTATCTACATTCCAAGCACCACATGTAACTAGTGGCTACTGTAATGGAAAATACAGACAGAACAGTTTCATCATCACAGAAAGTTCAAATGGACAGTGCTCTTCTATGGATTTAGAGCATTATAATTTTATATGAGAAGAACATGCTACATTTTCTATATGCAGATCAAAATGTGTCTATGTAAAGCCAGAATAATCTGATGCTTTTGTTCTTTTGCTCCTGTCATTAATTTACATTTCTACCTAAATGGATCACTATGAGAGATAATTAACATAATTTGCCACTATTTCCAGATGTTACTGGCAATTGTGGATGTCTATTACCTTTTCAGAAGTTTTAAAGCCATGTTTAAGGGTTTGGATTCCCTATGTTTTCTTCAGATCTCAAACCTCAGTTTGTGATATAAAAGGAAAACACAAGCTTTCACTAGGGAATCAAGACTTAGTTCTCATCCTTTTGTTTGATTTGAATGTCTAAGGCATTTATAGGGACAGCATGCCTTAGCATAAATAGTATTCAGTCTCTGTCTTATATACATACCTAAAAGCCAGTGTCTACTAGACTATAGATGAAAAGCTGTGTGGTGCAGATCAAATTAACAAGAGCATTAAATAAATAATTGAAACAGCTTCAACCAAATAACCAAGCCAAGTAAATAAATGAACCCTGAATTGGCAGGATGTTCTTGTCAACCCTAAATCCAGTCAACGTTTGCTGATCACCAGTATTCCTAGTGCAATTAAAACACAGTAATGTGCATATGTTGTACTGTAAGCTTTTTTCTTTTTTTACAGAAATACATGTTATTCTGCCAAGTATGATTTTAATTAATGCCTAGATTGTGCAGTTGGAATATGCAATTTTGATAACTGCTGTGTTTTGCAATCCAATGCTAATCATCATCCAATGTTTACATACTTCACAACTTGTTTGCCTCTAAAGATATGAAAGAAGAGTAATATAATAAGAAGACCAGCTACAAATGTTCAGAAGTTTTGTTTTCCCAGTCCTGTGCCCATGACTTGATCTTTCACACACACACATATGCATTCACATGTGCACACACAGCCTGGAGTCATAGCTGGGAAGAAAACTTCCCAACAAATCCACTTACAATGCATCCCTTCACAATTTCCAGTGCATTGACCAGACAAAAATGTCAGCACTTCTGCTGTCTTCAGAACTTGATAAGGATTATTGAGTGGTGACCGTGGGAAGACAGTTTCCATCCTCTTCTCTTATCTCCTTATCTTTCAGGATGCTCAGAAAAAAGAGTAACACTTTCCTTTCTGCTTAAAAATCATCCAGTGTTTCCTGTGAGTCATCAGCTGGAGGAGTAATGTGATTCCATCTTATGGCTGAGTAAACATAGAGATCTGATTTCAGGCTAGGGACAAATTTCAAAGTACAAATATAAATCACGTAGTTGATCCTTTTTTTTCCTCTTCTAAACAGTACTGCCAAGCATCCAACAAGACAGTGAAAATCATACTTCTTACTTCAGCATGTGATTTTCTACTTTTCATCACCTTTCTTGTTAAAAGTATGGCATTTCTTACTTGAATGTTTTTTTCCTCCTAATATGGGGAATATTTATAATTAATTTCTTCAAAGTTAACTAATTTACTGCTTGGATAATGAATGAGGTTGTTTAGGACAAAGCGTCAAGGTATATGCTAAGGAAATGTTTTTCTGGGAAGAGCTGAGGTAAATTATAAGTTGCACAAATGCATCCATTTTTCTAATCTATAGTACATGAGTATATGTCTAAGAGACTGATGAATAAAAACAAAGCACAAGTCAGGTAGACACAGTTAAAATGTTCTTTGCTCCTCTTAATCTCATGGGAGATTATCTTTTTTCTTCATATCTTTCCCTCCTGAAAAAGGGGATACAACTCAAAACCTAAAGCCACGATGAAGCAAAAACACTAGAAAAGAAAAACATCTGTCTAATCATTTGACCATTTGGCCAATTTGAGAACTTTTATGTGACAGGAAAGCAAGAGAGACAAATCTGAAGGAGGGTGGGAATGGAGATATGTATAATTTAGAAGGGGGTGAGTAAGCTAGAGCTAATTTCTTCCTCCAAATTCTGCCATCTCCTTGATCACGCAGAATCAGTTTTGGCCCCAGTTGGACCGTTAACTTAGCTTATGACCACGTGTAAGCTACTTGATCTTCCTCTTAACTGCAAATCTCCTTGCCTCAGTAATAGAGCATTTGGAAGTCCACAGAAATTTAGGGCTCTCTGAATAGATAGAGTAGAAGGGATAAACGCCCTCCTCAGGTGATCATGAGGCCTAACTCCATAACAATCATTTTCCACCCAAAGCTGGAACAGAGACTTCCCAGAGGCCATCTTGATATTCTAGATGGGTGACATACATTACTTGTATTTTGCTTCTCCTTTCACATTTCTTTACTACTAGCTCATACAAGACATTGTGTGTTTGATTATTCACGGAAGTTTGAAACCGGGAGCCTGGATTCTCTAACTGGTCATTTGCTTCTGGAGAGCCCTCACACAAATCAACATGAGGAAGGAATCTATTTTTGGATAATTTTATCCTTTACTTAATACTTCTCAAGAGTAAATGCTATTTGGACATAAAGATTTGTGGAAAAACCAATGTCCTTTAGAGTGGAAGGCAAGAGAGGTGAAGCAGATGCAGTTAGGGCCTGCAGGCTGGCAGGACTGTCATTTGCCAGGGCTTGCACCTAGGGTTTTTTTCTTGTCACTGTAGCCCACTCTGCCCCCCCATTTGCCATCCCAAAAGATGGTGGAATTGTTGCCCTCATCAGAGGAGACCTCACTCAGTGACTGAAACAATGATTTTCATGGGAGTTGGTGTATAAATGTCAGAGCTCCCTCACCTCCTGGGGCTCACAGTCTATGCTGGCTTTCAGGGTTGCTCTAGTTGGACTAATCTACTCACCCATGGTTTGATAACTCACCTTTATTGGTTGTCTTTCTTCCATGTCTCTCTTTCCCACTGCTGTCCAATAATGTCTTTCTCCTTCTAAACAAACTACATTTGTTTGTAGTTCAGATCTGCTTCTGTGGGAGCCCAAACTAAGATGGGAGGTGATTGGAAATTATGCTCATGATAAGGTCGTTTTATTTAAAACTTAAAAATACCATATGCCAGGTGCTTCTAAGCACTTCGTAGCTGTAAATCTCATAAATCCTTTCAGAACCTCATGAGTTAAGGTATGGTTCTTGTCTCCCAAAGCTGCCAGAATACAACACACCAGAGGTGAATTGGCTTTTAATAAAAGGGGATTTATTTAGTTAAAAACATATAGTTCTTCAGAGGAAAGGCAGCTAACTTTCAACTGAGGTTCTTCCTTATGTGGGAAGGCACAGGGCGATCTCTGCTGGCCTTCTCTCCAGGCCTCTGGGTTCCAACAACTTTCCCCTGGGTGATTCCTTTCTGCATCTCCAAAGGCCTGGGCTGAGCTGCAAGTGCTGAGATGAGGTATGCTGAGCTGTGTGGGCTGTGCAACATTGATCTCTCTCATTTAAGCATCCAGCCAATTAAATCAAACATCATCCATTGCAGCAGGCACACCCCCTAGCTGACTGCAGATGTAATCAGCGACAGATGAGGTTCACATGCCATTGGCTCATGTCCACAGCAACAGAAGTAGGCACCTTCACCTGGCCAAGTTGAGGCCGGAATCTAACTACCACAGCTGCTAAATATAATGTACATATTAGAGTTTTCTGCAGCACTAGGAAATAAATACTTTCGACGTTTTCTTTCCTTCCCATTGTCAACAGTCAGTTAAATTCAAACATGGATAAGAAATCCATAAGTATATTAAAGTATTTAACTTACTTGTAAAATTATATACATTCTGAAATCACTCAGGAGATTTAAGTGCTGTATTCTTATGTATGCCAATATTTTACATTAACTCAGGTATAATTTCTTTATGCTTCAGTGTCTCTTATTAAAACTGAAGTAATTATAATAGTTACCACCCACTTTTACTGAATTTTAAATTTTATCGATATTTTAATGTAACTGATTCATATTATCTGTTTTATTATATAATAATGACCTAAAATGCATTGACATGCACCATAGTGTATCAACATACAATAAGAATGGAAAATTCTGTCACTAAAGCATGAACTCTGAAATCAGATTGCCTTGGTTCAGATCCTGGTTCTGATACTTTCGGTCCCATGTAACCTCAGACAGATTGTTTAATCTCTCTGTGCTTTAGTTTCCTTATTTGTGAAATCAAGATAATAATTATCCCTAATTTGTAGAGTTTCTGTATGTATCAAATGAAATAATGACTGTGTGACTTAGGGGTGCCTGGCACATAGTAAGAAGTCAGTAAATGGTAGCTATTACTTTCATTGTTATTACTTCCCATTTTGAGCTATGTGATGGTTAGGTTCTGGTGTCTTCTTGGCCAAAGGATTATGCCCAGTTGTCTGGTCAAGGTAGCACTAGCCTGACTGTTGCAAGGATATTCTGTGGCTGATCACACCTGCAATCAACAAGATAATCCAATCAGTTGAAGGCTTTTTACGGAAGAAGAGAGTCTTTTGATGCTTCTTCAGCCAGCCAGTCTCTCCTGTGGAGTTCATCCAGACCCTTCATCAGAGCCACCAGCTTCACATCCTGCCCTATGAATTTTGGACTCTTCCATTCCCATGGTGGCATGAGACACTTTTATAAGTCTCAAATTTACAGATCTCTCTTGTTGGTTCTGTTCTCTAGAGAAACCTGACTAACACAAGCTATATGATATCAGTTCCCATTTCCTATCAGGAATATTTTCTTGTTCAGGGCTGGTTATCACTTGAGAAAATATAGACAACCATGGTTCAGGGGGTTTCTATTAAAGTGTAGCAATTTTTACTCTGATTGAGTAAATCAGATCTTCTCAATCCTTTCATTTTTCCTCCATCCTTGATCCCAGATTTAACCAAGAAATGAAACACGTTCATATTATTGAAGCACAACAAGAAGTCTTCCTGAAATTAAGCACTTTCTTGACTCTCAGCAACAGTATGTTGCTAATGATAAGGGAATAGAATAGTTAATTTAGTCATCTTCCCCCCTATATCTTCTTGTCTTGTAGCTCGGCAGTGACATGGCAACTGGGTAATCACCATCAGGCCTCCCCCTCCTCCTCTATCCCTACAGCTTTGCCATTGTTTTAGACTTTATTACTCATTATATAACTTTTATCCCTTTTGTGAGTCATCAATTGACTTAATTTGTGTGTGTTTCTTAATCTTATAATTCTTTGGATGGCAGAAGGTTGTGTTTGAAAGATATTCTCATCTTGATGAAGGACCAAACAATTGTACTACATATATCATTATCTTCAAAAACCCTAGAGACTTTCTTTATTTCCCCATGTTCCAAGATTTCCTGTAAATTTAATAGGTATTAAACTTGTAAAGTCAATTTAGGCAAACAAGGTTGAACATGATCAATTCCCTTACAAGAAACAAATGTATGGAATTTTTCTCAATGTTCTAAAAAATATCCTTTACTTATTTAGCCTGCATCTATTTACTGAGTATCCATTAGGTAATCTGACCTATCTAGGAATTCAAACAAAAATAAGAAGAATAAGAAGAATCCTAGGAAATCCTTCAGAAGCTTATAGACTTTTGGAAAATAATGCATAATTAGAAATTAAAAAATAATTAGGTAGTACTAATGGCATAATACATTGACATTCTGCCCCCCTTGAGGCCTTGGGTTCAAATATTAAAGGGTCCCTCCCTAATTCCCTCAATTTTTAGGCTGATGTTTGAGTCTTCCGTTCAATTGTTCATTTTTCCTCATTGATGAGAAAGGAATGGAATTAGCCAATTGTGATTGTTCTGTATTGCACTAAGAATTTCTGGGGGCCTTTTAGGAGGAAAAATTTCATCTAGTGTTTTCATGCTCTTTTATTGTCACTTTAAGAGAATAAAGGAGGTCTATCATGTAGGGGATTAAAGAATGAGAGGATAAAAAGAAAGAGATGATTAGAGTTTAAACAGGAAAAGTGGGGTAAAGATGAAAAGCAAAGAGAGGCAAAGGTGAATTTACAGTGGAACAAATAAAGCTTAAGCTTCAGAGCCCTTTCCAAGGCCTTGGGAGGGATCCTAGAAATGTATTTATATAGCCATATTTTGAAAAATCTGCTAAAGTAAGCTAGTTTAACTGCAGTTGGTTATGAGACTGTTATGCTTCCATTTTAATTTCCCCTTCTTTGTATGGAATGCAATTAAGGGGATATTGAATTGGAGATATATTTAGTTTAGATTTCCTAGGATTCATTCATGGTGTACAGAGTCATGTTTTGATATAGTTAAAACTCTGCTTGGGGAGGGTTAGGAACAAATTCTAGAAATACTAGTATCCACTCTACCTAGCATCATGACATGAGGGCATCTAAGATTTGTCACTGAAAGAAAACTTGAAATTCCCCCCAATCTTACAATTTATACATGAAAGAAACTTAATAAAAGTTTACCTAAGTTTGGCAACAATCCTAAAATCTTATAAACCAGTACCAATAATGAATTATGATCCTGAAAAATAACTTTCCTAGACAAATAATAATTTAAGAAAACAAAGTTCAATTGACCAGGCTAGAAGAAAAATGGAATTATTTTTCTTTTCTCAGTATATAAAATGCTTTTACAAAATTGTTGCCATATGAGGAGGTGATCAAAGAGTACAATGCTAAATCCGGATTTTTATCCTTTAAAAAAATTGTAACTCATTTTCTCTTTCTAAATATATATTTGCTTTTAAAACCAATTTTGTATTCTTAAGCTTCACATCAACCAGAACTAGGATCCACTCATGAGGGATTCACATCTTTATTGTTTTGTTGTTTTCTAGTTATAGAGTAGGTTTGAAGAGAAATAAACTGTTACTAAGCACCTACTCATGAGTGTGACAAGCATTATTCCCTGATTTCATCCTCATAAAAGCATTCCAATGAAACACTATCATACCATTCCACAGATGGAAGAATTGTGGCTCAGTTTCCAAGGTAAATCTTCTAGTAAGTGGTAGAATTGGATTTGCAGGTGGACCTGTTGGATTTCAGATCCTATGACCTTGCCATCATACTACACAATAAGCTGAAACCATGCTGATAACTAGAATAAGTTGGGAGTTTTGAGCACACAATACTTTAATAAAAAATACTGTTTCCAAAGTAGTTCTTTACAGTAATTTACAGTAATAATATAAATGATTATTTGTGTAATACTCATATTCTTTTTTAACTATACCAGTCTTGATAATTCCCCTGCAAACACACAGCTTCCTCAATTCATCTCAAAAACAGCAGTGCATGCTTATAATATTGAAATATTCAGTATTTCTGACCATACAGCATATTGCAGCTCAGTTATTGTGTTATAAAAAGAAATACTACATTGCACTCATGAAAGCAAATATAGGAATTGCTATCTAAGAAACTCCAGAGAAGTGTGCAATAAACTGTGTTAATAAAACCATAAAGCCCATGTCAGAACTGGAAAACGTGTTGAAAATCTTTTATTAAAGCAAATGTTTTATCCATAGTCAATGTGAAGCCTGCCAATTGTTCTTCCTGACTTGTTTCCACTTTTATTCTGTAGACATCTGTCAATTCTCTGTGGCAAGATGTCAGTTGGCTGACTCCCAGTCCTTATGTAACAGGAAGAAAACAGCTCAAGCAAGTGCTTGAGAATTTAATGACAATTTCTGTTATGTATAAATATATTTTCCTCAGAGGTCTTCTATTATATTAATTGCTTCCACCTCTATAAATATTCTTTTAGCACTTTATGCATCTTGTGTTAGAATATTTCATGAAAGTAGGTGTGATTATCTTCCCTGAGTTGTTTAGTGTTTATAGAAAGAGCTGGTTAAAAATCTGCAATTAAATTCTATTGTTTTAACCAGGTCAAATGTCAACCAGATGCTTTAGTGTGCCATCTCTAACTATGGTTTTATTTATAGAGATTGAATAACCTAGATGACATATGTGACCTATGACAGAAAAGAATTTTATAGGGGGTAGTTTTCATTGGATTGAGACTAATTATTTCCTGAGATGGGCTGCTTGTAATTTGGGGGGAATTAAATCCTCTTAAAGTGTTTTGTGTCCTGTGCTTATATTTATAGTATCCATTTTTAGCATAAATTTGGTGTTAGAGGTTTTTTTTTGAATGCTTATCAATTTTCAAATGATACATTTCCACCAATATTTTTATGAAATAAATATAATAACCAAAGTTCTCTGAGAAATGAATTAAAAATAGTCATTTTTTGTAGTTAATTAAATACACAAACTTGATCTGGGTGTCTATATGGAAAATTCCTCAACCATTCTTAGCTTGTGCCTTAATACAGAACTGTGATGCAAAATATTGTTTTCCATAGTAAGCTGAGCTGAGCATTTCATATCTTGACACTGATACATTTAATTAGTGTCAGGGACAGGTATTTTACCAATCTTAGGAGAACAACACTTCAATAGTTTTGATGATTTCGTAAAATTTGTTTTGTGTGTATAAGAGAAATTAATGACAATAATATTATACTTGAGTAACACAATTGGTTTGGTATGAATCCAAGAATAGTTTTTTGTTTTTTTTGTATGCTGTGTGGTCGGGCACATTTCATTCTTTTTCCATGTGAGTATCCCTTATTGCAGTGCCATTTTGTTGTTTGTTTTTGTTGATTTCTTTTGTTTGTTTGTTTTAGGAGGTACATGGACCAGGAATTGAACCCGGGTCTGCTGCATGGCAGGAAAGAATTCTACTACTGAACTACCCTCGCACTATCCCACCCCACAACAATAGTTTTGAGTGTTGGATTTTTTTCTTAACCAACTCTGTACATGAATTGGATTTTATTTACATTTAGATTACATGTTGCCAGGCGCTATTTGACTTAATCATCTGGTTAGTTCTGTATCAAGGAGTTAACACAGAGTTTATTTTGTGAAGTTAGGAACATTAATAAAACCAAAAACAAACAAGCTTAGGTCTTAAAATACCCACTAGCCTGCTGCCTTGGCACTGACACACCACCCAGCATCTACCAGACACTAATAACTGTTTATTTAAGTGAATGACTGAATGGTGAAGTTATTATTCTACTGTATCTGCTTGATAATCATGGTGAGGCAAAAGCAAAACACAGATCCAGTGGAAGTAAAAATATGTGCATGGAATGAGGACTAATTGTAGCATAAATCATGTATCCTATGTTACTAAATTTTATGCTTCAATTTTTTTTCCTTGGCCTTATATTTTATTTAGAATTTGACATTACTGTCCATCAATGAGAACACCCATGTATTTTTTTTTTTACAACGAGCTAAATTGTTGTCAAAAACAGTACAATAGACAGGCTCTAAGATGCTTTCCAGTTGGGCCCACCTCCTGATTTTCATCCTCTTGGGTAATACTCTCCCCTTAAATGTGGATTTAGTGACTTAGTTCTGATGCATAGAAAACAACAGAAGCAATGGGTGGTAAACTCTGTCACTGAATTTTATAAAATGTATTTATTTTACCATCATCCTTGAATGAGATTTATCTAGCTATAAAATTCTGGGTAGACAGATGTTTTCTCTAAGAACTTTAAAGATCAAACCTTATTTTTCTGGTATCTATTGTTAATGGTACACCTCCTCTCAGTCTAATTGTAGTCACTCTATCTTTCCTCCCTGGTAGATTTTTTTAATTATTTATTTTTTATTGATATATATTATATATTCCCATACCATGATATCATCCAAATTGTACAATCAGTGGTTCACAATATCATCATATAGCTGTACACTTATCATCACAATTGACTTTTTTTCCTTTTTTGTGAAAAAATAACATATGTACAAAAAAGCAATAAATTTTAAAGCACATCACAACAATTAGTTGTAGAACAAATTTCAGAGTTTGGTATGGGTTGCAATTGCACAATTTTAGGTTTTTACTTCTTGCTGCTCTAAGATACTGGAGGCTAAAAGAAATATCAATATGATTCAGCAATCATTCTTATTTGTTAAACCCTATCATCTCTGTATAACTCCACCATCAACTTTGATTGTTCTCCCACTCTTTAGGGGTATTTGGGCTATACCCATGCTAACTTTTTCATGTTGGAAGGAGCTGTTGATATCATGGGTAGGGGGGTGGAACTAGTTGATGTTCTGGAGAGGCTGGCCCTTCTGCATTTCAAGACTTATCTGGTCAAGGAACCCATTTGGAGGTTTCCCATCTGGAAAGATACACTAGCGCAAGGAACGTTTGTAGAATGTTATATAATGCCCTAGATGTTCTTTAGGATTGGCAGGGATGTTTTTGGTTGGGGTTTGGCAAGTCTGGTAGGTGGCAATGTCTGACTGAAGCCTGCATAAGAATGACCTCCAGAGTAGCCTCTCAGCTCTATTTGAACTCTCTCAGCCACCGATACTTAATTTCCTACAATTCTTTTCCCCCTTTTGGTCGGGATGGCATTGTTGATCCCATAGTGCCAGGGCCAGACTCATCCCTGGGAATCATTTCCCACAGTGCCAGGGAGACTCATACCTCTGGATATTACATAGGGAAGAGGGCAATGATCTCACTTGCGGAGTTGGGCTTAGTGTAAGAAAGGCCACATCCGAGCAACAAAAGAGGTCTTCTGGAAGTAATTCTTCAGCATACCTATAGGTAGGTTAAGCTTCTCTACTACAAATATAACCATCATAAGAGCAGGCTTCAAGATCAAGGGCTTTGCCTATTGATTTGGGTATCCCTGATGTTTGACACAGTATCATGGTTTCCCGGTGGTAAAGTTTAATAGTTCCATATTTGTTCTCCCATTCCTCAAGGGACTTTGCCCATACTTTATGATTATCTGCTTACTAAACTCTATGATGTATCCAGGCATTACATTAAGCTATACAGGATTAAGGCCCTCATTCTCATTCTGGGCTCCTGTATTTTGATTGTTTATATGCTCTATCAGACAGGTTGAGTTTGATTATATACTATAGAAAATTTAGGTTCTGGACCAAATATACCTTTCTTACTTTGGTCTCAAAGAGATGAGGTTCTAAAATATAGACAATGTTGTCCTTACCCCGGTATTCTGAATTACCTTAATTCCAAACTGATCAGCTTCGTTCTTATCTCTAAATACCAGATTATACATATATAAAATAGACTCTCAAAATCCAGAAATAACAATTATCACACTGGACTAAATATGACTGCTATTAGAGCTTGCAATTTAGGCCCATTTTCTTATAAGTATTTTACTAATGAGACCATACAATATTTGTTCTTTTTTTTCTGGCATATGTTGCCTTACCAAATATCCTACAGGTTCACTCACAATCTTGCCTGCCTCATGACTTTGTCCTTTCTGTAGCATCACAATATTCAATCACAGGTGTACACCACCACTCTCTAATCTACTCAGTCAGTGTGTCCCTCAGCCAATTCCATTCATTGGGCATCATGTATAATATCCAAAGTCAACAGCCCATCAACACACTCAATTTTAGATAATTTTATTGTTCCCGAGAGAAAGATAACCAATAAGCAACAAAATGGGAATCAAAACCTCCATTTAACTCTTGTCCCTCCCCCCATTATTTACCCCTGTAGATGCTGTGGTACAGTTGATGTTTTCCTGTTAAATATAGCCCATAGTATGCAATAGCAGTTTCCCCCTTGTACCCGAAACTTATACACTCTTTGTACAAGATTCATACCTTTGTAGTAGTTCATGCAAGAACATATGCACATTTGTAGTGTTGATCAGTGGGACACATGGGTCTATACAACCCCTTTCAATCATATTCGCTTTCACTATGGTAATATGACTTATAGTCTCACTAGTGAACTGCCTTCACTTCTATCTATTCCCTTACATTTGAGTTCAACCTCATTAGCTAACTGTTAACCTATCTCTAGTTTATATGTATCTCTAGGTCCCCTATATTCTGTATCATAAGCCTCTGATTTTACCTTTACCATGATCATAAAAGTGACATCATACAGTATCTATCCTTTTGTGTATGGCTTATTTCACTCAGCATTATGTCCTCAAGACTCATCTAACTTGTCATGTGCTTCAGGCCATCATTTTGTCTTACTGTTGCATAATATTCCATTGTATGTACATACCACATTTTATTAATCCACTCATCTGTTGAGCGCTTGGATTGTTTCTATCTTTTGGCAATTGTAAATAATGCTGTTATGATCATCAGCATGCAAATGTCTGTTTGTGTCACTGCTTTCAGCTCTTGCTGGGTCACAGGGCAACCCGATATTTAGTTTCCTAAGAAATTGCCAAACTGTCTTCCATAGTGGCTGTACTTTTATACATTCCCACCAGCAATGCATGAGTCCCAGTTTCTCTACACCCTCTCCAACATGTCTAGTCTCGTTTGTTTAATAGCCACTATTCTTATAGGTGTGAGGTGGTGTCTCGTTATAGTCTTGATCTGCACTTCCCTTATAGTAATGAAAATGAGCATCTCTTCATGTGCTTTTGAGCCTCTGTATTTGCTCTTCAGAAAAACGCCTATTCATATCTTTAGCCCATTTTATAATCGGGTTGCTTATTCTTTTGCTGTTGAGTTGTATGATTTTTTTATGTACTCAGGATATCAAACCTTTATTCGATGTATGATTTCCAAATATTTTCTCCCATTGAGTTGGCTGCCTCTTCACCTTTTTGACAAAGTCTTTTGAGGCACAAAAAACGTTTGATTTTGAGGAGTACCCATTTATCTATTGTTTGTGCTTTGGGTGTAAAGTTAGGAAGCTACCTCCAATTACTAGGTCTTGAAGATGTTTCCCTACATTTTCTCCTATAAGCTTTATGTAACTGGTTCTTATACTTAGGTGTTTGATCCACTTTGAGTTAATTTTTTATAGGGTGTAAGGTAAGTGTCCTCATTCATTCTTTTGGCAATTGATATCCAGTTAGCTTTTCAAAGTCTTCAAAGTAGGTTGCTGGAATTTTTATTGGTACTGCATTCAATCTGTAGATCAATTTGGATATAATTGACATCTTAACTACATGTAACCTTCCTATCCATGAGCAGGGATTGTCTTTCCCTATTTAGATCTTCTCTGATTTCTTTAAACAATGTTATGTTGTCTTCTGTGTAGATGTCCTTTACATCCTAGTTAAGTTCATTCCTAGATACTTGTTCTTTTAGTTGCTATTTTGAATGGAATTTTTTCCTCAATTGCCTCCTCAGTTAGGTCATTGCTTGTGTATAGAAACTTTACTGATTTTTGCACATTAATTTTATATCCCGCCACCTTGCTGAATTTGTTTATTAGCTCAAGTAACATTGTTGTAGATTTCTTAGAATTTTCCTAGAATAACATCATATCGTCTGCAAATAATGAAAGTTTTACTTCTTCCTTTCCAATTTGGATGCTGTTCTAGTTTTTTAGCTGCTGGAATGTGATATACCAGAAACAGAATGGCTTTTAAAAAGGGGGAATTTATTAAGTTGCAAGTTGACAGTTCTAAGGCTGTGAAAATGTTCCAATTAAAGCAAGTCTACAAATATGTCCAAATTGAGGCACCAACAAGGGGTTACCTTCACTGAAGAAAGGCTAATGAAGTTCAGGGCTTTTCTCTAAATTGGAAAAGCTCATGGTGTGAACATGGCAACATCTGCTAGCTTTCCCTCCAGGCTTCTTGTTTTATGAAGCTCTCCCAGGGGTGTTTTCCTTCTTCATCTCCAAAGGTCTCCGGCTGTGTGGGCTCTCATGGTTCTTGTGGCTATGAAGCTCTTTCGAAAATGTTTCCTCTTTTAAAGGATTCCAGTAAACTAATCAAGACCCACCTGGAATGGGTGGAGTCACATCTCCCTCCAATCAAAGGTTAATACCCCACAATTGGGTGTGCCTCATCTCCCATGGAGGTAATCTAATCAAGTTTCCAACCTACAGTACTGAAGAGGGATTAAAAGATTTGGCTATGGCTACCTCAACAAGATGGATCAGGATTAAAACATGGGTTCTCTCAGTCACATATTCTTTTATTTAAATAAAAAGCACAGATGCCTTGTATTTCTTTTTCTTGCCTAATTGCTCTAGCTAGAACTTCTAGTACAATGCTGAATAATAGTGGTGACAGAGGGCATCCTTGTCTCATTCCTAATCTTAGTGGGAAAACTTTCAGTCTCTCTCCGTTGAGTATACTGCTAGCTATGGGTTTGTCATATATGCCCTTTATCATACTGAGGAAGTTACCTTTGATTCCTACCTTTTGATGTGTTTTTATCAGAAAAGGATGTTGAATTTTGTTGAATGCTTTTTTTCACATCAATTGAAATGATTATATGATTTTTCCTTTTTGTTTTGTTAATGTGCTGTATTGCATTAATTGATTTTCTTGTGTTGAACCATCTTTGTGTTCCTGGTATAAACCCCACTCGATCATGGTGCATAATTATTTTAATGTGTTGTTGAATTCGATTTTCTAATATTTTATTGAGAAACTTTGCATCTACATCCATTAGGAAGATTGGCCTGTAGTTTTCCTTTATAGCATCTTTACCCAATTTTGATATTAAAGTGATGTTACCTTCATAAAACAAGTTAGTAGTGTTCCTTTTTCATCAATTTCTTGGAAAAGTTTGACAGGGTTGGTGTTCTTTTTGGAATGTTTGCTAAAATTCCCCTATGAAGCCATCTGGCCCTGGGCTTTTCTTTGTATGAATATTTTTGATGACTGATTGAATCTCTTTACTTCTGATTGGTTTATTGAGCTCTTTTATCTTTTCTTGAATCAGGGTAGGTTGTTCAGTGTTTGGAGCTTGTCCATTTCATCTAAGTTGTCTAGTTTGTTGGCATATAGTTGTTCATAGTAACCTTTTAGGATTTTTTTTTATTATTATTCCTTCAGGGTCAGTGGTAACAACCCTTTCTCATTTCTGATTTGTTTATTTGCATCCTCCCTCTTTTCCTGTCAGCCTTACTATTGGTCCATTTATTTTATTGATTTTTCTCAAAGAAACAACTTTTGGTTTTATTGATTCTTTCTATTGTTCTTTTGTTCTCCCATTCATTTAACTCTGCTTTAATCTTTGTTATTTCTCTTCTTCTGTTTGCTTTGGGGTTAGTTTGCTGTTCTTTCTCAATTTCCTCCAGGTGAACACTTAAGTCCTTGATTTTTGCTCTTCTTTTTTAATATAGGCATTTAGGGCAATAAATTTCCCTCTCAGCACAGCCTTTGCTACATCCCATAAGTTCTAGTATTTTTTATTCTAATTTTCATTTGTCTCCAGATAGCAACCAATTTCTCTAGCAATTTCTTCTTTGACCTACTAGTTGTTTAAGAGTATGTTATTAATCTCCATATATTTGTGTAAGTTCTCATTCTTTGGTGGTTATTGATTTCCAGCTTCATTGCATTGGGATCAGAGAAAGTACTTTGAATAACTTCAATGTTTTTAAATATAAAGACCTGTTTTGTGCCCAGCATATGGTCTATCCTGGAGAATGTTTCATAAGCATTAGAAAAGAATGTATATCCTGGTATTTTGCTAGGGATCAACCTATGTATGTCTGTCAGGTCTAATTCATTTATCAAATTGTTTAAGTTCTCTATTTCCTTAATAGATTCTCTGTCTATTGATCCTCTGTCTGGTTGTTCTACCTATAGAAGAGTGTGCTGTATTGAGTCTCCTATTATTGTTGAAACGTCTATTGCTCCTTTCTGTTTTGCCAATGTTTGCCTCATGTACTTTAGAGCTCCTTGATTGGGAGCATTGTCATTTATGATTATTATTTCTTCTTGGTTAATTGTCCCTTATACTAATATGTAATGTCCTTCTTTGTCTCTTATGATGTCTTTGCATTTAAAGTCTATTTTGCTTGATATTAGTATAACTACTCCTGCTTTCTTTTGGTTACAGCTCGCATGGAAAATTTTTTTTCCTTACTTTCACTTTCAATATACTTGTATCCTTGTGTCGAAGATGAGTCCTTTTAAAGCAGCATGTAGCTGGATTATATTTCTAACTCCATTCTTCCAATCTGTATCTTTTAATTGGTAAGCTTACTCTATTAACATTCATAGTTATCACTGTAAAGGCATTTCTTGAATCTACCACCTTATCTTCTGGATTTTATTTGTCAGATTTATATATTATTTTCCCTCTTTCTCTTTTTATCCTTTAAGTTACCCTTACTGGTACTCTTCAATTCTGTGTCCTCCTCCAGAACCTCCTTCTCCTGTCTTTTTTTTTCTTCAGCTGGCGGATCTCTCTTTTGTATTTCTTGTAGGACCAGTCTCTTGTTGACAAATTTTCTCAGCATTTGTTTGTTGTGAAAAACTTAATCTCTCCCTCAGTTTTGAAGAATAATTTGGCTGGGTACAGAATTCTTGGCTGGAAGTCTTTTTCAGGATCTTAAATATATCATATCACTGCTTTTTTGCCTCCATAGTGCCAGTTGATTAGTCCGAACTCAATATTATGTGGTTTCCCTTGTATGTAGTAGATTGTTTTCCTCTTGCCACTTTCAGGATTTTCTGCTTCTCTTTGACATTTGGCAGACTGATTAATATTTTTCTTGGGGAAGGCCAAGATTTATTCGATCTGTAGTTTATCGGGCTTCTTTGATTTGCACATTTGTGTCCTTTATAAGAGTTGGGAAGTTCTCCCCCATTGTATTGTCAACTAATCTTCCTAGCCCTTTACTATTTTCTTTTCCTTCTGGTACATCTGTGATTCTTATATTTGTGCACTTTGTTTTGTCCATCATTTCCTTGAGATTCAATTCAAATTTTTCCATCATTTTTGTCATTTGCTCTTTTGTGTGTTTAAAATCAGTTGTTCTGTCCTCTAGTTGCTTATTCTTTCTTCTGCCTCTTCAAATATACTGTTGTGCATCTCTGTTATATTTTTTATTTGGTCTACAGCATCTTTAATCCCTGCCATATCTGCCATTTTTCTATTTATTCTTTCAAATTTCTCTTTATGCCCTTCTAGTGTCTTCTTGATTTCCTTTATGTCATTAGCCATCCAATTGATTTTATTTAGTAGAGTTATATCTTTGATTAGTTGTTCCATTGTCTGTGTCTTCTCTGATGTTCTAATTTGGTCATTAGGTGGAGCTATACCTGTCTGCATCTTGATATGCTTAGTGATCTTCTGTTGCCTTTGAGGCATGTAAATGTCTTGATAGTGTTACTTTAGAAGTTGATTTCCTTCAGTAGTCTAAAGCTTTGTATACGCGGGGTGGATGTAGAGCAGTATGTGGGGTGTGGGGCATGGCACAACAGTGCAGTGATGGGTTGTGGTGCAGGTATAGGCACAGATTGGGGACACTACACTGGTACCTGTGAGCGTAGGGTATGGGGCATGGGGTTGTGGAGGTGTGGTGCATGGGCTGTGGGGGTTGGGTGCAGCTCAGACAGACCTTGGAGCACAGGAGCAGGGGGTAGAAAGGGGAACACAGAGGTAGGGTGCAGTGGGAGGTGGATGGAGGGCTGTTGTGATGCATGGGGGCTGGTACATATGTAGGATGTGGGTGGGCACGTGGAGCTTGGTGGTCATGGGTATCAGGGCGTGGGGTATGGGGCACAGAGATTGGGGTCCAGTGAAGACAGGGCACAGATGTGTCCTTGGGCAAAGGGAGGGGTCCAGAGGGCCCAGGAGGCAGATGTGTGAGTGTGTGTGGGGGTGGGGCACAGGTCGTGAAGGGTGCAGGACATGTCTCAGGGGCAGGTGATGTCAGGTGGGTGGGGCCCTACCTAGCACGGGTGCAGGGGTGCATGTGTCTGCAGGGCAGAGGCTATGTAGCACAGATGCGCATGTGAGCACCTACTGGGTGTGGGAGCAGGACACTTGTGCTTGGGGGTGGGGCAAAGGTATGCATGTGTGTTGGGCAAGGGCTTGGGGTGCAGGGATCAAGAGGTCAGTGCACAGATGCATGGGAGACTAAATGGGAGGATGTGTCTACACGCATGCGCGGGTTTGGGGTTGGGGCCCTGGTGTAGTGCCTGTGCAGAGCTCAGGGGAAGCAGGCTGGGTTGCACTTCCGTGGGCTAGGGACAGGTGTGTCCTGGATTCACACGTCAGTGCTTGCCCATAGTTGAGGGGCATGCTGGGTGTTTGTGCGTGCGTGTACCCAATTCTGGGGGGGGCCTGACACTGACGTTCACGTGTGCAGAGCTCAGGGCTTGCAGAATGGGATTGTGCGACTGTATGAGTTGGGGGCTGGTGTGGGCTGGGTATGAAAGGGGGCGCCCACAGCCTGGATGCGCAGGCGATTGCCTACAGGAGGTGGGGAGGGGTGGTCGAGGAGCTGGGCACAGGTGCACAGGTCTTGGGAGAGGCATATCGGACTGGGCACTTGTGTGGGAGAGGTGAGTTCGGCTGTGGCAGGAGTGTGTGCCGGGTGGGGGTGTGGGGTGCAGGTAGATCTGGGGTGGAGGAGCTTGGAGTGAAGTCAGGGGGCTGGATGATGGAGTTTGGGTGCATGGCGTGTGGAGGGAATCAAGGGTTGTGGGGCAGGGGCGGCACATGTGAGGATACTGCATTCAAGAAATGTGCCTTGGCTTTCTTTCTTGTCCCCGTCTCCCTGTCCATGCACTGCTAAGCGCTCTGGGCTTCTGTTTCAAAAGGGGCACATTAGACTGTTTGCACTAGCTGGATGGTCTCCAGCTCTCTGTGTCTCAGTTCTTCAGCTTTTGTAACCAGGGTCTCCCTATGTGGTGTAGAAGACCCTCCCGGGTCATTTATAACCTGAAATCGCCATCCCTTCTTTAGCTATTCCTTGGAGCAGGGTATCCTGTTCTGCCATCTTCTCAGAACCTATCCTTTGATTTTTTTTCACAGGTTTGTGCTGGTTTGAAACTGTTATGTACCCCAGAAAAGACATGTGGATGGAACCTTTTGATTAGGTTGTTTACATGGAAATGTGACCCACCCAGTTGTAAGTGGAGCCTTTTCATTAGATGGAGATGTGACGCTGCCTACTCAAGGTGGGTCTTAGCTTGCTGGAGTCCTTTCAGAGAGCTAACACGGATAGTAGAGAAATGAAACCAAGTGACAGATATTTGGAGATGCTAAGCCAAGAGATGAAACTGAGAGTCTGCCCTGGAGAGGCTAAAGTGAGGAAATCATAGATGCTTAGAGAGAAAGGCACTAGAAACAGGAGCTGAGAGAGCCATTTAAATGGAGAAGCCAGGAGAAAGTGGCAGCAGAAGTCATATGCCTTCCCAGCTGACAGAGAAGCCCTAGACTCCTTCGGCCTTTCTTCAGAGTCAAGGTATCTTTTTCTAGCTTAATTTGTACATTTTCATGGCCTTAGGACTATAAACTTCTAACTTAAATTCCCTTTGAAAAAGCCAATCCATTTCTGGTATATTGCATTCCAGCAGCTTTAGCAAACCAAAACAATTATATAAAATAAAGAAGTCATGGTTTGAAAGATATAAAAGACTTAGGAAGGACTTAGCAGACACAAAACTGATCAAAGTATTAAAATCCAGAAACTAGAGAGAAGGTTATAAAATTGTCACCCAGAATTTTTCATCCTGAGGTGGAGGAATAGATCTGAAGAAACAGCTAAATGGAGGAAGGTTAGCATTACTCAAAAGACCTGGGGAACTTACTACTATGGGGACTTTAAAAATAGACCAGAATTATCTCTCCATCCAGATAATTTAGAACACAAACTGGCCTGTGGGCAAAGAAATGGACTTCATCATTTCTTAAGGAAGCTTCCAATTGCCTCTTGCCCCAACTTTGCTTCATGTACCAGATTATATCCCTCTCGTGTGAGTTTTAAGAAAGAACCGGGAATTGTTACTCAGAATCCACAGACATTTTAGTATGGCTTACTAAAAACCTGTAGACATATATGGATATTTAAAGCTATTCATATTATGTTTGCTATATTATATATTAATGCATATTAACACTTAGTATTAATAGTGTTAAAAAACATGTGACCAATGATTCCCATGCAGAACTGAAGGGTATAGAAAGACAAAGAGCAAGTAATGCATCAATTTATCTGTATCTGTTTATCAAAAAACAGGAGCTAGCCTCTCGCCTCTTACCTCGTTCCCTGTGAGAGTGCTGGCATGCATTCTAGAAAGTGTACTTAATAAGTTTTCTACCTCCTTGCTCAAAACAAACAAACAAAAACTGCCTGTCTTGCAATTTAACATTCTTTATGTTATGAGTACCACACACTGCCATCAGCCACTGGGTTCTGCTAATCCAAGAGGATGTGAGCATAGTAGACAAATGGTAGTGATCAAAGAACATTCTGCTGTGGTCCTTATCTGCTGAATTTGTTAACAAGTATTCAGTGTTAAGCTCACTGGGACTTTAAGATAAATGTTAAGTACCCTAAATTTCTCACAAATTTTGGGGGACATTGAAAAATAGTTTTTCCACTCATGAGTAATGGGGTTTTACAGATAACATCAACCAAACCAACAAATGAAGAAGTATCTAGCCAGCCTCCCAACATTACAGAGGAGAAAGTCAAAGCCCAATCTGTGTTTTGACTTGCCTAGTCTCCCAGCCAGCTGGTGAAAGAACACAGACTTAAATACAGGTCTTCAATTCTCAGTCTTCTTTGCTTTGTAGCATTGCATAGCCTGGTACCACCACTGGCTGTTTGTGTGCTATAGTTGAAGAGAATAGACTAGAAATTTCCCATGCTGGATTGTCTTTGCTTCCTGAAACTTATTGGCAGAACATGGCTACATCCCATAGTGTCGTGGTATTGCCACATTCTATAAAGATTCTATTTTGGTTTCTCAATTAAATACTTCCTCTTGAAAAGGTACAGTTATATGGAGTAGATGATCAGTAATTATAATACATGCAGTGGTCCAGGAAAAAAAAATACTAATCACGTGTAGTACAATTTCATGTATACTTGAAAGCCATGCTTGTGCAAATATTGGAAGATAGTGGGATGTTTAACATCTACTTGAAACCACTTCAAAGTAAACATATCCAGTGATGTTGCATGATTCATTTCTCTCCTTCAGATAAACGTTTAGGATAAAACTCTAGATTCTGGATTGGCTTGGATGAAATGCTTGTTAGAAAAAAAGGAATGAACTGGATAGCTCCACATCTTTTCCAGATCTATGATTTTGCTCAAGAAAAGTTCAACTTTTTTCCTGCGAATATTAAGCCACAGTATATTTTTAGCTAATTTCTCCATCTCCAAATTTTGCCCTACTATCCCAAACATGGCAGGAGGGAGAGTGGGAACAGGACTGTTTGTAATTCAAGTAGACCCACTAGAGTGCACCAAATGAACCCAGAAGCTAATTTAACAAGTTTTTGAAAGATTCAGAATGGAATCATTAATCATAACCCTAACCATCAAGGAACAATTTCTGAACATTTAAAGAAATATGAACACTGAAAAACACTGGCTTGGAAATTTATCAAAAACTATATTATAGAACTTATGTTTACTGAATTTATAACTATGCTGCACCATGTTACTTGATATCCAGGGAACACTAGTGTTAAGTTTTAAAGCTAAAAATTATTTTAACGTTTCTGTGACACAATAAACAAACACAGACTACTAGCTTGAAGGTGACATGGTACAGAATTTTACATTAAGCATTTGATGGGCATCATATTTTGTTCCAATAGAATGGTGAGGAGAGGAAAATTCTGTTTGAGGACTGAAAGTAAACAGTCAAACCTCAGCAATAAAACAAAAATAATGGAAGGCTAGAGCTGGCTGAAGGAGCTCAGCATTAACATCTTGTTTCTGGATAAAGATGGTCTTAGAAGATAAATGTTCTCTGAGGCCCTTGAAGGAACAGGTAAGGAAAATGTAAAGCCCAGCTGGGCACACACTACAGGGATTGTGAGGGATAGATGGAGAAGGCAGTGATGACCTTAGAACGAGATGTCATCCGATGAGATCTTAGAAACCTGGTGTTCTAGTTTGCCAGCTGCTGGAATGCAATATACCAGAAATAGAATGGCTTTTAAAAAGGAGAATTTAATAAATTGCTAGCTTACAGTTCTAAGGCCAAGCTAATGTCCCAATTAAAACAAGTCAATAGAAATGTCCGATCTAAGGCATCCAGGGAAAGATAGCTTGGTTCAAGAAGGCTGATGATGTTCAGGGTTTCTCTCTCAGCTGGAAGAGCACATGGCAAAGTCTTCTAGCTTTCTCTTCTGGCTTCTTCATTCATGAAGTTCCCTGGGAGGCATTTTCCTTCTTCATCTCCAAAAGTCACTAGCTGGTGCACATTCTACTTCATGGTTCTGTGCCATTCTCTGCTCTCTCAGAATCTCATGGCTTTCTCTCTTGTTGTTCTCTAGCTTTTTCTAAAGTGCTTCTTCTTTTAAAGGATTCCAGTAAAGCCAATCAAGACCCACCTTGAATGGGTGGAGACCCATCTCCACCTAATCACGTTTAATACCCACACTTGACTGAGCCATATCTCCATGGAGTTAAGCTAATTAAAGTTTCCAACATACAATATTGAATAGGGATTAGAAGAGACCGTTGCTGCCACAAGGTTGATTAGGACATGGCTTTTCTAGGGTACATAAACCTTTTCAAACTGACAAACCTGATATGGCTCTAAATGTTAACAAAAATTAGATTGATTTTAGGAAACACAACATAGCAGGAAAAAGGAGAGAGACAGCAGGCTTTAAAAGCAAGAAAAGAACTGGCTTCTGCAAAGCCCAAATGAAGAGGACTTTTCACTGCTCATTCCTCTACTGAATCACTGAAATCCCACTCAGGAGGCAAATTCTATGCTCAAAAGCCACCCCTCAGGAAGAGGTCGATAGTGGTCAAGGCTCAGGAGAAAATTAAGATGAATTGAGAGAAATGGCTCCCTAGCCACGTACCTATGAGCAGCTTTCGAGAGAACTGCTAATGACTCCATGAAGGCTCTTCTCCAGTTTTTTGGCTTTAGCAATGAAATATACCACATGTGAAAAAAATAACAAGAAGGATTTTCAGAGAGAATCAAAGAAATAGGAAGGATGACCTTTAAAAGGATAATCCTTTCTAAAGGCAGTGGTGTGAATACAGTTGTAATAACCATCCCCATGCACATTTTAAATTAATTGTTTTTTTAAAAAAATGTCCTGAATGGCTGAACTACACAATTCACACATCCAGAAGTAGTGACAAATCCTGTGTTCCTTTTTAAATGAGATAATTTATTTCACTACAAGAGGACCAGGCTGATTCACTGTGGTAGTTTGGAGCTGTTATGTACCCCAGAAAAGGCCATGTTCTTGTAATCCATTCTTGTGGGTGCAGACTTATTGTGGATGGGACCTTTTGGTTAGGCTGTTTCATTTGAGATGTGACCCACCCAGTTTAAGGGAGGCCTTCCTGCCTTTATTGAGGTCCTTTATGAGGATAAGAGAGAACACCACCCAGAGACATTCTGGAGAGATCTCAGAAAGAAACACCTAGAGACATTTGAAAAGAGAGAAGTGCCCTGGAGATGCTAAGAGAGGGCCCACGGATCAAAGAGAAAGCCACTGGGATCAGAACCTGAAGGCAATGGAACCCGGGAATGAAGGACCAGCAGATGCCGGCCACATGGCTTCCCATGTGACGAAGGAACCCCAGATGCCAGCAGCCTTTCCTCAGAGATGGTATCTCCCTCTTGATGCCTTAATTTGGACATTTTCATGGCCTTAGAACTGTAAATTTGTAAATTAATAAATACCCATTGTAAAAGCCAATCCTTCGCTGATATATTGTGTTATGGCAGCTTTAGCAAACCCAAACAGTCACATATATAAGAAATGAATAGCCCGTTTTAAATCCTCTACAAGCAGTGGAGTGATATATTGTGATGGTTGACCAGTTTGGGAATATAGAAACCAAGATTCTGCAAGGAAAATATTTATTATCTGATGGTTGAATGGCATTTCTTTAGTTAAGAAGCACAGGTAACTCACATAGGAATCTAAACATTCCAGCAATGTATAGGAAGATGTTAATAAAATTGACTGAGACTGTAGATTCCTACATGAGCTTTGTGATCCACTGGGAAAGATAATTACGTCACACAGGAAGGTGGAAGATCCCATGACTGGGACAGACCTCTCCAGGTAAGGGCAAGAGGCTTTACTGTGGAAACATCGGCAGAGAAATCTCACAGTAGTGCATCCAACAAAATGGGACTGACCACACTCAGTGGGCTTCAAGGGCTCGGAAAGCCATCAAATGTATAATCACAGGGTGCTTCTGGAAATTACTCTGGATTACATTACTTGGGCCTACATTTTCATGGAATGATTGCTTTCTCAACACTTATTCATGTTTCACCCACAGTTACACAACTGCAATAGCAATTTATGAATAATTTGTGTGTGTGTGTGTATTGGTATGCTTAATTGTGTCTCACAGATCTTTAGACTCGGTTCACTTTTTTCATTCTTTTTTTCTTAGCCTAAATCATTTCAATTGTCTTGTCTTTGTGTCCACCGATTCTTTCTTCTGCCAGCAATAATCTGCTATTGAAACCCTCTAGGGAATTTTTCATTTCAGTTGTTGTGATCTTCAACTCTAATATTTCTGTTGATTTCCTTTTCAAATTCCTCATTTTATTGAGTTTCTCAATTTATGAATAATTTAAGTTGAATAAAAACATTAAGTCACAAGAATTCTGAGACAAGTTGAGATCTGGGTGGTTTATTTTTATTTAAAAATGTGGGAAACAATTTTAAATGTTAGGTATTCTGTTCTGAGTCAGCAGTTCTCTAGTCGTAGTAATTTTACTTTTGTTTTCTATGTCAGCTTTGACGATCCTCTGTTAAAATTCTCTATAAACTATTTGGACTTAGTTCGAGGCTATTCAAAAGATACTTTTAAAAAATTGTATTAGAGAATTCAAAGTGAGTGAATGTACAAAATTAAGGAGCTGAGAGATCATTCTATGAAAGGAAAAGGGGGGAAAGAAAAGAACTTTTTGAAAGTGCTTTTGTTAGATATCCAAGACATTTTGTCACATGAGAAAAGCAACTATTAGTATGCTCAATATGATCCAATTTAAAAAGCAATCAATTAGGGGCGGGCCGCGGTGGCTCAGCGGGCAAAGTGCTTGCCTGCTATGCCGGAGGACCTCGGTTCGATTCCCGGCCCCAGCCCATGTAACAAAAACGGAGAAACAAAATACAATAAAACAAGAAAATGTTTAAAAGATGTTTCCCTTTCTTCCTCCTTTCCTTCCTTCTATCCTTCCTTCCTTCTCTCTGTCTTTAAAAAAAAAAAAAAAAAGCAATCGATTAGATAGATGATAGACACACACATTACACGTATACAGGTAAAGCATATGCAAAAATCATTTTATATTAATACTTATATATATGAGTGGTATGCTTGCAGATTATTCTTGTTTTTTCTTTTACTTATTTGTATTTTCCTAATTTTCTACAATTACCATGCATAACCTTGAAATAAGAAAATAATGAAAAATGTTTAAGAGAAAAACTCATTTTAATATAAATACCCCAGCATAGTTGGGAATGTCAGAACGGATGACTCAGAAGCATGCTCTTGTATCTGATTGCTGTATTTTGGGATTTTTAAAAAAAGTGAATCATGGCAATTTACTCAGAGTGAAATAGAGCAGAAGGCAAACAGAGGCACTTGCTGGTAGAGTATACTACTTTAGCCTCTTTCCTGGTCCTATCTATATAGGTAGAGCAAACCCCTTTAAAAGAGACCTATTGTCCTGTCTCCCATTGGCATGATTTGTTTTGTGCAGACCTTGCTATGCAGCCAGGCCTTGATTAATTTCTGCCTTACTTGTGCTGGCCCTCTACCTGTCTCAGTAGTTCCTTTGTTCCTTCCTTCCTCTAGACTTGGCACCTCCATCTATGTGTCCCTCTGGCTAGCTTGGCCATGTCCTGACTTTACATTGTGCCCTGTATCTCTCTCTATCTCAGGATTTCTTGAGGGATCTTATATATGACAAGGTATTGAGGGGTCCAGCTCTTGGCCTGGTTGACCTGATCGAATAACTCTATTCTGGCTTCAAGCAAACAGCCTGCACTGGGTAGAGGAAGTCCCAGCTTCCAGCAGGTATGCTGCTGGGGAAGACACAAATGCGTAATGCCAGGGACCTCAGACAGAGTGGGCAGTGGTCTCCGGGGAGGTCTGGTCACGGGATTAAGACTCCTCCTACTAGGTTGGGCTTATCAGATAGTCTCCAACCTTGAGGTAAGGGTCAAATGAGAAAGGTAGAACCCTGGTACTCATATCACAGAATGGGTGGACTAGGCAGCTCAATGGAACAGGATAGCATCTCAGAACAGGAGCAGAGCTAGGTAGGCACTCAAAGCTAAGAACTAGGTCGTAAGAGAATGAAAAGCAGGGAGATTCCGTCTCAGAAGGCAAATTCTACAGAAGGCAAATTGCAACTCAGACCAGGACAAGAAACCAGGGAGTTATTACTAAATCCTACCAGAGGAGGGAGCTAGGCAGATAGTGTTGGCTTAGGAGCTGGAAGAGGTGAAAGAGGTAGGCCAGGAAAAGGCTTGGAAAATGAGTGGGGAGCCCTCATAGAAAGTCCAAAGGGAAGGAGCGTCAAAAAAAAAATTAATATGGACCCAAACCAGAGAATTCTGGACAATATTGCATATTGTTCAACCATATTAGAATACTTAAAATTAACTTTAAGTAACCAAGTAATATATGAATATATATTTGTTGTAAAAAGTATGTCATTACAGATAAGGTTAAAGTACTTTTTTGACACATCCCAACCCTGGTCCATCTCTGCCCCTCCCCAGTGACACCCCAGAAGTATCATTGCTATCATTTTCCTTACTTTCAATTAATTTATATACAGAATTTTGTTTTTGTCGATTATCCCCAAAGCAGATCTTCCCAACTACATAGTAGTTCATAAATTGATTAAAAAGAAGTTATGCACACATTCAATAGCCCTTTGACGAGGCTGTCTTTTTGGAAAGCTTGCTTGCTAACTTAGCAGAAAAGATCTCCCCATACCTGCTGTGCAAGATCCCTGAGAGGCAGCACCCACCATCTGGTTTATGGATTCTGGGTAAACAGAGTACTAAAGACAGTGGAAAAAAAAACAGTATTTTTGTTGGCATTTGATATTAATATTAAAATCAATTCATGTAATCACAAAGGGAAAGCTGAATTTCTGCTGAACTCCTTACATTTATTTTATATTTTAATATTGATTTTATTTTAAATTAAAAATAGAAGGGGGCAGGCCATGGTGGCTCAGCAGGCAGAGTTCTTGCCTGCCATGCTGGAGACCCAGGTTCAATTCCCTGCCCATGCAGGGAAAAAAAAAATAGAAGAAAGGGCACTTGGAGGTCTAACTCTGCATACCTGCATCAGGTGCCTGGAGATATGGTGTGATGACATGGTGATCCACGTGACTCTCCTTTCTGCACAAGACTCACCCAACCAAACTAACTTGAGAATTTCTTTCAGTAAAATTGTATCCTGTTAGTTCAAGGGATTTGGTCTTTATTAAAAAACAAATACTCGCTAGGATGAGTAATACCATCAAGTCTTGTCCACCACTGATAGTGTAAATTGAGCATGAAGATGCTGGGGAGGAAGGGGATGGCTCTGAAGAGGGAATGGGTCCAGAGTCAAGATATGGGGACCTCAGAGATGTGGCCATATTAAGGATTGCTTGTCACCAATACTGAATCTTCAGAATGAGTTTTCTGCAATCCCTTTCACACAAGCAAAAATGTGCAAATAATTCCATTGGTTTCCCTGTGGCTTTTAAGAACTGGTCTCAAAATAATTTCCTTTCATAAAGGAAATAAAAATAGATGACAATAAGCAAGCTGGCAGTGAATAGTTTCTCGCTATATGCATACAGTGTTACTAGAATTTCCTACTTTATAACTCTCCAGCAAGATTTAAAAAAAAAAACACTAAGAGGTGAGAATAGGGATATTGCAAGGAGATAATAATGGGAACTGGAGAAATGATTGAAATTCAGCAGTTTCATATTCAGCATCTTAATGAAAACCAAAATTCGTGTTAGTAAGACTGTTACAGATTTTTTGTTTTTCATTTCAAGACTAAATTGATTGGACTTTTATCAATTCATTAAGTGTTTACATGTTGTGTACAACTTAGATTTAAAGTTTTCTGTGTATTTTATTCTTCAAATCTAGGGATCACAGTACATCCTAGTAAAATGCAATAAATATCAATAGTCGTTTTTCCAATAAAGAGCCTTGAATGTAAAATATCATTATGAAATTCAGAAAGGACATCCAACTTTAAAAAGTATAGGAGGTTATTTTCAGCCAAACATAGATACTTCAGGGATATTTGGGAAACATTGATATATTTGCAGAAGCTTCAGACTTTTTGTAAAGAAAACTGATTCCCCCAAATTCTTGTCCTCATTTCCAAATTTAAGTATAGGAATTATGGAGTGTATTTTCCACATATATTCAAGTGATCCAAATTTCACAGGTATAAAAAGTACATATTGGGGTGGTGCAACCGTGTCTCAGTGGCAGAATTCTTGCCTGCAATGCCAGAGAGCCAGGTTCGATTCCTGGAGCCTGCCCGTGTGAAAAAAAAAAATAATCATCACATTAAAAAAAAAAAGTACATATTTACTAATCATAAAATAACAACAGACTTCCCTATGTCTCTTCTCTCAAATTTTTTTCCACATACTAATTTAAACTCCAATAAATCTTCTATGAATATTCATTCCACAAATCATATATGCCCTTCCACGTACTCCACTTTGATAGTTACCACACATTCGTTATATCAGAGTCCTCTGGCTTCTTAAGAATTAAAAGATGATTTAAAATACCTACTCACAGGACTCATAAAGAGTAACTGAAATTAATTAATATGAAGAACCTCATCTAAACCTTTGAATATGGTAGGGCTATGTTAGTTTTCGCTCTGTACCAAACTACCTTACCACCTGGCGACTTACAACAACCACCATTTATTTAGCTCATGGCTCTGGAGGTCAATAATTTAGATGGGCATCACCTGGGCCATTTTACTGATTTGGGTCAGATTTGACTAATCTCTTTTGTGACTCCCTCATATATCTGCATCTGGCTGTCTAGTCAGTTACAGCCAATGAAAATAGTTTTTTTCTTAGGGGGCAGACATGTCTGTCATGGCCCTTTGGCCTTTTGCTATTCTCTGTCCCTCTTTTTCTCTGTCACTTTCTTCTATGGAAGACCCTGCTTGAAAGACTGTCCATATTTGACCCGACTTGGTGCTCACATAGTGCAAAAAAAGCCTTTCCCCCTGGGGCTTTTGGATGCGTGTGTGGAAAGCAATTACAAATGAGTAACTTCACAGCTCCCTGAAGCAGTGGATAACAGTTGGTTCAAACAATAGACTAACCAAACAGCTTAAAAAGAAAATCTGGGGAATGAGATTTCCAAAGGAGCATTGTAAAGCCCCAGCCTATTCCTGGAAAACTAGAAGGCCATGCATATGACTGTGCACATGCTCAGGAAAGACCTATGAGGTCTGTAAGCTCTCATATCTGTTTGCCCTTGAGGCTCTGCTTGAGCAGGAAGTGAAAGATAAGGCAGAGTATAAACTGCCAGGCTGAGTGTTGAAGGTTTGCCCCAATCTATACACAAAGTCCCTCAGCCAAGACTGGGAGATTTATTAATTCCAGGCATTTAAGGAAATCCCTACTTGTTAAGCTAACTGAGCAGTGCCTTCAGTGGCTACAGATGACAAAGAATACAAATTTTACAAAATTATTTCAGAAAAGTCACTAAACAAAGAACAACAACTACATCAAATGGAAACAATGACAAACCCTGGGAAGGAGAGAGAATCTGATTTTCAAAGTTGCCATGTTGTATTATTTAAAATGTCCCAGTTTTAAACAAAATAATTACAAGATATGCACAGAAACAAGGAAATATGGTCCATACATAAGGTAAAATGCAATCAATAGAACTTCCCTCATGGAAGCCCAGACATTTGGAATTCTTAGACAAAGACTTTAAATCAGTATGGTACATTAAATTATGTTCCCCAATTTAGAAATATTCTTAATCTTAATCCATTGTCTTGTGGGTATGGTCCCTTTATAAATAGGATCTCTTAAAGATGTTAAGTTGTGGCCCAGTGCTTGAGGATGGGCTGTAATCTAGATTACTGAAATCCTTTATAAGCAGAAACAAATCCAAATAGAGTTAGAGAAAAAGCCATGGAGAGAGCCAAAAGCTGGAAGTCAGTGGAACTTGGAAGAGAAAGAAAGGACCATTGCCATGTGATGGGAAGCAGAGACTCAAGCTCAGGGACCCCAAGGATTGTGGTAAGTGAGTACTGGAATGCTAGCAACCCTGGGAGGAAGCAAACGTTCTAACCTCCAAAACCATGAGACAATAAATTTCCATTGTTTATTCCAACCCATTGTGTTATATTTATCAGAGAAGCCTGGAAAACTAAGAAATTGTCTATTTTACATATGTTCAACTGCTAAAGAAAACCATACCTAAATAATTAAAGGAAAGTATGTGAACAATGTCTCACCAAATGATTAGAAAATATTTTAAGAGAACCAAATGGAAATTCCAGAGTAGAAAAGTACATAAAGAAAAATTTATAGAGGGGCTTGATAGAATTGACCAACCAGAAAAATGTGAAGATAGGTCCACTGAGATTATGTTCTGAGAAACAAGAGGAAAAAGTAATGGATAAAAATGAACAGAGCCTCAGAATCCTATGGGATACCAATAAGTATACCAAGATACACATAAAAGGAGACTGAAAAGGAGAGTAAAGAAAGGTCAGAAAGAATATTTGAAGAAATAATGGCTGAAAACTTACAAATTTGAAGAAAAACATTAATCTATAGATCCAAGAAACACAAAAAATGATAAATAGATAAACTTAAAGAGATTCATGCCTAGACATATAAGAAAATGTCAAAGATAAAGACAAAGACTCTTGAGAACAACAAGACAGAAGTGACTCATCCTGTACAAGAGATCCTCAATAAGATTAACACATGACTTCTCATCAGAAATCATGGAAGCCAGAGGGCAGTGAGCTGATATATTAAAAACTATGAAAGAAAAAACAAACCTACATGTCAGCCAAGCAAAAATATCCTTTAAAAAATGAAATTAAAACAACCACAACAAAAACCAAACAATGTCTGAGATAATTTGTCACTAAGAGATATGGCCTACAATAAATACTAAAGGAAGTCCTTCAGGCTGAAATGAAAGGACACTAGACCATAATTCAAAACCACAAGAAGAAATAAAAAGCACCAGTATATTTTCATAAATAATTTATGATTGCATAAGTAAATATAAAAGAAAAATATAAAATTGCATTTTTGTTTGCAATTCACTTTCTCCCATATAATTTAAAAGGCAACTACAAAAAGCAATAATTATAAATCTTGGTTAATGAGCACACATAATATATAAAGATATCATTTGTATGGCAATAATAACACAAAAGAGAGGGAAGGGAATGAAGCTCTACAGGAGGAAAGTTTTTGTATAATACTGAAATTAAGTTGATAAACAACATAATACATTATAAGTTAAGATGTTAATTGTAACTCCAGCTCAACCACTAGGAAAATAACTCAAGAACATATGAAGAAATGGCTACATTACACTAAAATACTACAATAGAAAATATTTATTTAAAATAAAAGGAGACAATGTAGGAATAGAGGAAGGAAAAAGATACTAGTAATACAGAAAATAAATGCCATGAATCCTATCCTACCTTACATTAAATATAAATGAATAAAATACTACAATTAAAGGGCTGAGATTGGCAGAATGGCTAGATAATATGAGCCAATCATATACTGTCTACAAGACCACAATTTAGATTCAAAGGCACAAATAGATTGAAAAGAAAATGATGTAAAAAACATACCATGCAAATAGTAAACAAAAGAGAGCTAGAGTGTTTGTAATAATAGTATATATTATAATACTTACGAAGAATTGCCTGAATATGGGAAATATGGGACATATTGATTAGCTTTCCAAGGTTAGCTAATTTGAGGCAAGTTTTAATTTTAAAAAATGATGCCAAAATTGTACGCAATAACCACTGCAATTGATTAAGGAAAATAAAATATTCTTTTTCTTTCCTTATATTCTTAATTCAAGCTACAGGCCAAAATAGCATTTAGCCAATGTAGACTTCCTTTGCAACACTCACTTTATATCTACAGAAATATTTAGAAAAGAAAAGATGGAATCAATAGAAGTGTTTTTCTTTTATAAGAACCAAGAGTTCAGTAACAGAAAAACACAGGACTTCCTTGAGGCAGCAACTTAAACAATTCACAGTATTATAATATTAGATTCTTTCTATTTTCAAAATATGATTTTTTTGTACACCAAGGAACAAAAACATCTTGGAGATTCTCTGAACTGAGATAGGCTAAGGAGGACTAGTTCTCAGGAGTCTTTCCTTTAGAGGGCATATGATTCTGGATAGTCCAGATGCAGCACTTATGCAAAAGCTTCCAAATGCAACAAGCCAGTGAAGGGAAGGCTTAGCCCTGACAAACTGTACTTCTGTTTGTCAGAGCTGGCTTTTTAAAATCTCCACTTGCTGTGACCTTGCTTCAAAAATCTTTCCAGACTTATTTCTGTCTCTGGCTGTCTATGGTTTCAATTTCCAGTCCTTTCATTACTCTGCATTTGGTTTGTATTCTATTTTCCATTCTTTTCCATTGTCAGAATGATTTTGACTCCTTCTATGTTTTGATTTCTTTTTTTTTTTTTCAGGTTTGTTAATCAGAAAAGCTCCTTATTACCCTCAACCTACCTTGTGCTCCTCCTTCCATGTCAATGATCTGGCTAGCAGTGGCTTGGTGACAAGCTTTTCTAAGTGCTTACTATCCATCTGTTCAATAATCTATGTTAGAATTTTGCCTGGCATTGACCTCAAGTTCATTAATCTGCATTTCCAGGATCTACCCTTTAAATATAATTTTTTAAAAACTCATGGCAATATTTTCCTACTTCTGGCCCTTTTGTTCTTCAGCATGAACTTCAAAGCTTGCCTAGAGAGACTTTCTGATCATATCTGTAAGAACCTTGGGTATGATTCGTGTAGACTTGGAATTTTAAAGATATTTAAAGAAGCAAGGAATTTTCAATGATTGCCTCACTTAAGCTAGTATTTTATGTCTTCTTAATAGCATTTACTCTATGAGTCCACATTTAAATGCCATTTTTATTGATAAAGAAACAAGAAAAGCACTGAAAAGTTCTGTTTTTTCTCTACAGTCTGTTGATATCACACCATCTGCCTCAGAATTGGTCATATCTCTTTTTTGTTGCTCTGAACTTAACTTAAAAAAAAGATCACCTAATATTTTTAGCATTGCCTCAAAATTCAGCTTATTCTACACTTGTGCCTTCCTGATGTTATTCTTATAGGTTTATGTCACTCTCATATATTGATCTTGAAATTTTAGGTTCCCTTTTCATCTATTGTGCATTTCCCTTAAACATACCTGTTAAATCTAAATAAAGCCTTATATGAACCAGTATAAATGAATGATACTAGTACAAAGAATAATAATAGGTTGGTAAGTGGGGAAAAATACCTACTGCAAGCTATGCACTATAGTTAACAGTAATGCCTTAAAATTCTTTAATCAACAGTAACTGGTGTACTACACCACTACTAGAGGTCAATAATGGGGGATGTAAGGGATGTGAAGTGTTTTGGGTTTTCTTTTTTTATGTCTATCTGATAATTTTCTTTTATTCTAAAATTAAGTGTGATGATGATTGCACAACTAAGTGATGATACTGTGAGATTGATTGCATACTTTGGTTGGAATATATGATAAGTGAATATATCTCAATAAAATTTGAAAAAAAAATCTGCTAATTGAAATGCACACTTGATAGGGGAAATCTTAGGAAGCACAAAAGAGGATCTGCTTTGATAATATCTAGGTTATATATTTGACAATTCCCACAGTTCCCTTCTTGGATATTATAAACTTTTATATAACTTTCTCTCAAGGTTTTTTCTTTCACTTCCATTTAACCAAAAAGTTCTTTGTTGCACATTAATAATAAATGGATATGAGAAGTTCCTCTTGTTGTTTCCCAAATCTTTTAAGAGATTAAATAGTTAATAATAATAAAATTATCAGATGTTCTTTTATTAGAATGAAGCTTTCTATATGTAATTAGACAGTTACAGGTCTTTCAATGCTGTAACAACTGCCTTTATCTGTGTGCTTTGAGCATAATTATGAAAAAAGATCTTCTTCATCTAACTGGGCAGAATTGGTATACTTAGCATTACTGCTGTTTTATTTCATTTTATCTTTCCTTCTCTTCTCAACTCAATGCTCTCCAAACTTTCCACCCTCAGAATTGTAGACTTCCACATTTTTCTACCTGCCCCTCATGTTTCATCTATTTTATCAATACCATCCATTGATTCACTTTAGCCTCAGTGGTAACTTTAGATACCAATCTAGCATGTTAGATAATAATTATATCATGCTTACCTTCTAGTGATAAAATTGTAAATTTCTTTTATCCATTTTCCATGTCCATATAGACATACAAGGCTATAATTATTCTTCCTTTCCCCTCTCCTTCCTCCCTACTCCCTCTCTTTTTTACCTTTACTTTATCAAATGTTTATTAATTGTTTACTATGCATCAAACATATAAGTACACAACAGTGAACAGGAAGTTAGAGATTTTAATCTCAAATGGAACTTCTGACAGTATTTAATGTGCCTATTTATACAAACTTGATCAATATTGTTCATTGAGTTCCTAGCATATTCAGAGAGTCAGACTAGGAAGCAAAATAATTATAGTGTTGTGGTAAACTGAAAATTGGTTTTCTGAAAGAAAATGGGCTTTGAAGTGATGGGTCTGGATTTAAAACTCAGCACAAGTACCTTGCTGTTAGACTCAGGTGAGTTACTTCCAATCTCCACATCTAGAAAAGGGTGATTACCACTTTGTAGGGTGGTTATGAGAGCTAGACAGACAGTCACATACATGCATGATGTATGTGTGTGTGTGTATGTATGTGTGTGTGTGTGTAATATCTAATTGGGATAAAGGGCTTTGGGTGTAATATCCACAGAATGGATCAAAACATAGTCTATATCTTACCTACAAAAAGGATAATTCATTATTTTCCACAAATCACAAGCCTATCTCTCAATTGGATGTTCATTCTAAAATCACATACCACTTTTCTTACCAATAAATTGAGGTATGGGTTTTTCAATCTAATATCCCACAGGAGGATTCATCAGATTTTAGTTTGAACAACTATACCATTGACAACTGTTGCATTGCTTCCACTAGGAATAGCAAGACACTAGGAATCAAGACATACTACTTTGGACCTCTTTGTGGTATCTTGCAACTCTTCTATCCTCTCTTCCATTTCCATTTTGTTGAGATTTTCTTCTTGACCCTACTTTAGCCGCATTGCACAGTCACAGCATGTTTCATGCCTAAGCTTGCTAAAGTTCTATGTTTCAATGCAATTTGTCATCCAAATTGTATTCTGAAAGTAAAATGGGACCCTATTAGTAGCCACACCAGGGCTAACATGGAAACTGGCAAACAAGGTGACCCTTGTTATAGCAAACATGCTGATAAATAATTATATGCTGATATCATGGCACCCTGTTTTCAGCATTAGAGATGGTGTTATGAGAAGTCCAAAATGTATTAAAAATATAAATAATAATTATACCAACATTGCCATTTTGTTAAATGAGCTTCACATACTCATGATTGTTATCAGTCAATTATATTTAACAGATCAACTGATTTTGTAGCTAATATTATCTTGCACAGAGTAGTTGCTCAACAAATGTCAATTGAATCTGACAGGCTTGTAAGGTTAAAGTTCTGTACAAAATAAATATGTGAGAGAAGCTATGTTAAGATTTAACCATGGAAAGTCATATGAGGATATGTGTGAGTGAGGACATTTCACAACTCCAGTCTTCAAAATCTAAGCCAATGCCTTTTCTCCTATATTTTATGATGCAGAAATTTGGGTTTAAATCGGGTATCAATTTGTGCCCTTAGAGAAACATTGGGTTTGGAGGTGTGGTCTGAAAAGACTCTGTCCTTACTCAGAAACATTTCACCTACCCTTTTCTTGTTGCAGTAGAGTGTTCCTGCATTAATGGAAAACTTTACATGAGTATCCTTTCCAGACTTTACCATAAAAAGTTATTTTTGCCAAGCAGTGAGCATATGAGCTGTCTTTCCCTCAAAATCAGACCTATTTAGCAACATTAATATGAGTATAGTTATATTTTATTAATATCCTGCTGTACTTTATCACAAGGAAAGACCATTTCAATGCAGTGTGGAGCTAAATTGGAGGGAAATAATTATGTTTTCTTCACTGAAAAATGAAAAATCTGAACTTCTCTTCAGAAAAAAGGTATGAAACATAATCCATGCTGTATACAATTTAAAAGAACATTGCTCATAGTCTAATACAATCACATTAGAGGTATGTATTTCACTTGAAAAAGCTTCCATTTTTCTCCTCATTACAATTTTCTGTTTTGTTGAAAATACTGAAAAGTGAATTCCATCTATCCAAGAACTCAAATGAGTTGGGATGTGCCAATGTTCTGCTATCAAGACTTTATTGAGGCTCTACCAGTAATATTGACTTAATAAAGTAAAGACACCAGTGAAATTTAAGCTGAGGTTTCTATTCATAAATCTTAAGGGTTTGGCATCTATTGTCTTATTTTATTGTCACAAAAAACCTATGAAGTAGATATAATTAGCCTCTGTTTTACAGAGAATGAACCTGACCCTCAAAAAGTAATTTTGCTCAAGGTCATCCAGCTACTGAGTGGTAGAGCTAGGGTATGAACTCTGATGATTTTAACTCTCAAATCTATTATGATTCTTTACCCTAAGGAGCTCACATTCTGCAGAGATGCACATTGTGTATGAATGACAAATGGACAGATCATTGCAATACAGTATCATAAATATGGTAAGAAACTGTAATGACCAGCTAAGGGGGCACCACGGAGGAGGTTCCACCCTGCCTAGGAGAGTCTACCTTCCAAGTGTTAGTGAGAGGTAACCTCTGAACTGACCCAGAAGCAATGAATGATACTTGGCCAGATGCAGAAGAAGGAAAGAGCAGCCAGGACTAAAAGAGCTGTGAGCAGGTGGGCAAAGGTGGAGCTCAGTGTAGTGAGAGAAGAGGATGAGCCTGAAAGAAAGAATGACATCGGGAACGAAAGATCTTCCATGTCTCACTGTGCACCTGGGACTTCATCCTTTGGATAATGAGAAATTTTTGAAGGCTTGTACCAGAATGTGAAATCGCCAGATTTCTATTTTAGGAAGATAATAAGGTGGTAGTGTGGAGTGCTAATTGGAAGAGGAAGAAAGGAAAGGCCAGAAGGCCAATTTGAAGATTATTATAACTTGATCCAGAGCTAATGACAATCTGAATTAAAACTATTGTAATGGGAATGGGGGCAGTGGGGATGGGGGTGGGGAGAGGGAGGCAATGAAAGTAAAACTCCATAATCAGTAGACTATAGGAGAGAGAGGGTTAGGCCCCTCAGGGAAAGTGAGTAGAGCAAAGAGGAGATCTTAAGGACCAAGCTTAGAACCCCAGTGAATAGTAACGTTTAGGGGAGGTCAGCAAAAAAAAAAAAAAAAAGGCGTGTTGCCAGATTTTCTAACAGAAAAATGAATGAAATGCTCATTTTCTTATTCTAATACATTCACCAGGAGTATTATTTGTCGCTAGAACATGTGGCAAAAAGAGTTAATCATGCCTAGACTAAAAGCATTAACCTGATACAGTGAATATGCAAATGTATTATTTTCCAAGGAAACAGATAAAGGTTGTATAAATTAAAAAATGCAACATGGAGGTTGTTGGGAATTGAATTACATCACCCACAAAAGACATGTACAAGTCCTAATCCATACTTCTGGGCATGCAAACCCATTTGTAAATAGGACCTTAATTCAACATGACTGAAGTCCTTAGATGCAAAGGAAATTGGGCATGGAAGTCAGGGAGAGAGAATGCCATGTGATGGAGGATCACCATTCATGGAGCCATCACCAGAATGCTACTAAATTAGGAGAAAGCATGGCTGTGCTGACACCTTGATTTTGGACTTCAAGCCTCTAAAACTGTATGGCAATGAATACTGTTGTTTAAGCCAGGCTGTGTGTGGTATTTGTCATAGGAGCCCTGACAAACTGAGAGCTCAGACAGAGACTCAGAATTCTTCTAAACAGCTTGTTCTACCAGACACTACCCTTTGGCTCAGATGAGACCTTTCATCACAAGGAACGAACAGCTAAAAATAGCACCCTCTCAAATGCACAACCTAAACATGCATTAAGAAAAGCACAGGTAGTTGTGGTGGTTTCCATGTTGTGGGAGGTGAGTTGCATGACAGAAATAGAGAAGGAAGACTCAATTTGGCAGACTCTGACATGGGCAACTCCTATATCCGTGGGAGTTTCATGTGCATGTAGTTAAACGTTGACAGTGCGCTTGAAAAACATACCCTGACTACGATTGCTACTGATATTCTCCAGAGGTAATGTCTGTAAAATGATCCCTTGCGCCTTCATCCTTCATCTCACTTTCTTACACAAAGCTTATTTTTAATCAGATGTGAAAAACTAAAAGACACCAGGCTTTGTACCCAGGGCCTTAAAGCAAGTCAAGACAAGTCTCATGAGAATTAGTCAATACTCAAGATTTTAGATGCACAGATTGGTTAAATATGTTCATCGGCTGAAGTTCTTGTAACACTGACTGTGTCAGTAACAGCTATTCACAAGTGGTAGAGAAATGTGTATGATATGGTTTGTATCTTTAAGAAGAATATAGTTTAAAAGGTGAGAAAATACATAGGCATGTAATTATAATACAGTGAGGGGTCTGGCACTGGATTAATTTTCGAAGTGATACAAGAACAAGGAGGAAAAGGAAAAGGTAATTAAATGATCAGTCCCAAATCATAAAGGTAGTTAGTGGCAGATTTAAGTCTAGAAATTAGTGTTCCTTCCCTACAGTCTTAGGGAAGTCTAGAAATTAGTGTTCCTTCCCTACCTTGCCTCCACAGCACCTAAAAATAATTTAATACCTTGGATTTACATCTTACACTATCTTATGCTGCAAGCACAAATTGCTCTCACATAAATGATCTCACTTTTCATTAAACTGTGCTCCTCCTTTCTGGTTTGGTCAGCTAGGTAATAAGTGTCTGTACACTGTCTGTGTGTGGCTGTTTCAGGATACATCTGCATTCTCATTTTCAGAGATAAGAAAAAGGAGACAGGATCATCAGGAGTGTCTGTAAGGAGGATAAATTACAAATATTAAGGATGGTCAATCGATATACAATTTCTGCTATCTAATGGTTTTTCAAAGTTGCTTGTATGCCTGGTGCAAGTTCCAAATACCCGTGTGTGAAGAAGGCAAATGATGGAAATGAACAAAAGTTCAGGCAGTAAACACTCAACTGTGATATATATGACTGTGACACAGGAATATAATGTTTTAATATTTCATTATAAATGACAAAAGGAATTTTTACAGTTAGCATGGAGTTTTTGAGATGAAATAGCACACTTTCAAAATGCCAATATCAACTTAAATGGAAACAATAAATAGTTACAGAAAAAAATCAATACACTTTTTCTATTGGGTGTATGAATTTTTTTCAATTGTCACTTAATTAAATCTAAATACAGATCAAGTATCTCTGATGAAAATTTAATGTTCAAACTGAGATGTGTCCAAATTGAGAATTTAAAAACACACCTGACGTAGAAGACAATGGCAAAAAAAGAATGTAAAAATCTCATTGCTAAACATGTTTACACACTGTAAAATGATATTTTGGATATGATGGATTAAATAAAATATTATTTAATCTTTGTTGGTGCTACTCCAAAGTGACTGATAGTTCTAAAATCAATAATATTTCTACAGAGGAGTTGTCAGGGGGAAATTAAAACTAGAATAGTTGTTTGTGAGCTCAGCAAGAGAAAGAAAGGCACACAGGGAAATTCAGAATATTTGAATAAGGTTCAAGGTAGGGAGTCTTCAGCCACGTTTTTAGATAGAATTCTAAAAATAAATGAACAAAAGTTTGAATCCTCTTTGTCACAAGGTGGAGAGTAAATCAATGAATTGAGTGGCGTAAGAGAAACAGCCAAAGACATTCTTTATTTAACTGCAAGGAAGAGTCAAGTTAGGGAAAGACACAAATAAGGGAATGATTTATTTTCTTGCTTCTGGCAAAGATGCAGTCTATCTGTGAAAACTGATTTACCCACTGACAAAAATGTTTTTCTTCTCTATGACTACAAGCAACCTATTTTCTTTAGTTCTTCCTTTCACAGTACTAGCAACTTTGACATGGTATATGTTACATACCAAATGGAATACAATGCACCAAATATAATCATCACTCAAGACAAACAATACTGCCTTCATATTGTGGTTTGGGAGAAACCACATGCAAAAAAAAAAAATTAAATATTTAGCCTATTTCCTGAAGTATCAGGACCTGAGTACTTCACTGTGGTGTGTCCAAAGTGTAAAGCTGGTGTGTTTGCCCTAATAACACACCTGTTCTCTAAATAGAGATGGCTTCTATTTTAAGGGAGGACCAAAACTGAAGTCATATCCTGCTATAAATTCCTTGTTTTTTTGAGTTGTGTCACAGTGCATTGCTAGTGCAAGCAGACAAATTCAAGAAAGTTTGAGTTGATCTGTTAACTCTTTTTAGCTAATTTGACAACCCATATTGCTCAAAATTTTAATTGATAAAGGAGTAAATCCACAAACACTCTCCTATTCCCTTTCTGAGGCTAACAGTTTATATTCAGTGGGCTTCTTAACTTATGGTGTCAAGAGGACTGAATTATAGTTTCAGCTTTGCCACTAATTAGCTATGACACCTTGATCATTTTACTAAATTCACAGTGACTCAGTTTCCTTTTTTGGAAAATAAGACATTTATGAGATGCTTTCAAGCTCTTTCCTGGTTCTAAACTCACTCAATTCATGAAATTGTAGTGGAGCACATTCTTTCAATGTTTCTGTGACCATAAAAGCAATAATCAAATATTGGTAAGTTAGAGATATTTTTAGGTCTTGTATAACATGGACTATATAGACCAACAAGTAAATCATGATTTAGGATTGGGTCTGAATCAGTATTATTTAGAGACCTCTATCAGTTTCAAGAGAAAATAAATTTTGACTAGATTTGAAGACTACAGTGATACTAAACATTAAGTCATGAGTTAATTTGTTGAGCATCTAAAAGATATCTGGGATCAGGCCACCCTGAGCTGAAGCAATGCAAAGTCTAGGGCCAGAGGCAAAGCTGTATATCCTGTTTGTAGAGGTCAAGGCACTGATATGAGGTTGCATATGGAATTCTTGCAGCCAACCAAATTGGGGTCCTTTAGAAACATGTTTAGCAATCTCTGTCTTGGCTGCTATGTCAGGCCAAGATGGCTGAGGACAGTTATAAAAAGGTTTCCTGCAGTTTCATTTAGGTTACCTTCTATCTCTAAAACCCTGCAGACCAGAAGTTTCCCATGAAGGGGCCTTACCCCTTGGATCATGATCACTCTGGCTCTCCCAAGGGCCTTTCCCAAATTTATTCAGTCAGCTGTGTAGAATACACAAGGATTTTACTGCAGTGGGCTGAGGCCTAAACACAAAGCAGGTGAGTTATTTCAGCTACATGAATATGTAGTAATACAATCCATGGGGCCTAAATTGACACACGTGATGGTGCTTTATTGCAATTTGGAGGCCTTCTCCTACTTTGATCCTACTTCCTTCTTCCTTGCAAACCAGAGCTATTTCTCTCAGTTGCCTTGGTTAATGAGAAAGTGAAATACCTTCTTTCTGAGGTACAGATTCACTCCATTTCCAGTCCATGTCCATCTAATTGCATCCATTTGAACTATAATTTAATTTTCTTATGAAATTATCCATAATTACATATCCCTGGGTCAGAAACACAAAATTTCCCATGCTATAACTGTTTCTTGTTTATAGAATCTTCTCTAAAGCTCCCAACTTTTCTTCCAATTTTTCCAATGATTTATTCCACCTCCTAAGGAACCTGCAGTCCCCAGGAAGCCCCTCTCCAAGGCCAACATGCGTTATACTCAACACCACATGAAACATCATCATAGCACCTCTTCGGGCTGACTTCATTGGTTTTATTTTCTGCCCACTTGAATTGTTCTTCTGTCTGGTCTTCATTTTCCTTTGTTGGGGATAGGGGATTATTTTGCATGATATAGTTAAGCTGTGTTGGCAGAAGAGATGAGCGTTGGAGAGGTCCAAGGACCTGAAATGTAAATACAGAAGGTCAGGCTCATTGGGGTTGGGAATGGAGTGGGGAGAAAGAGAGAAAGAAACATTTGCTAGAAAAATTTCAACCTATTTCAGTAGTTAATCCTTCCAAGTTACATAATGTATTGCTGAGTTAATGGAGGTTTCATTTTTCCCTTCTTCCTTGAGTGATGGTGATGATATTTTGTTACAAACCTGGGCATCCTACCTATTAATTCTTTACCTCTCCTCTAAATAGGACTACAGTCATCCCTTTCTGAAACAAACTCTCACAGTTCATCACAGCCATACCATTTCATTTGCTTAATTACAATGCTTATTTTTACCAACACACAGTGGCCTATTAGTGAAGGCACATTTTTAGAAATCTAACAAATAAGCAAATACATCCTTACATCACAGATACAGCTCTTCTGTTTTGTTTTGTACAAAAAGGAAAGAACATATCACACCTACACACCATATTTTTTTTCTGTTTTCATCCATTTAAACATGTTTTCTAGAGAAATGGCACATGATTCCTAGTTTTGTAAACCATAACTACAATTTCTTTCTTGGGCATTAATGTGAATATCCTCTAAAAATCTTATGTAATGATGCTGAATTCCTCTTTCATGCTTTAAAATGGCTTCAGAGCTCTGGGAAAATAAGCAAAAAATTAGGAAATCACAGGCAGAGACACTGGGACACTAAAAGTATGACCCAGAAGAACTTTGATTTGGGAAGATGGCTTCACTGGCAAATTCTTCCAAACATTTAAGGAAGAAATAATGATAATCATACTCAAACTTTTTCAAAATATGGAGATATAGGGAACATTTTCCAACTCTTCTATGTGATCAGCATAACCTTGATAAACCTGACAAGGACATTATAAGAAAAGCAAATTACAGAAACTTCCGGGGAGATAGTAGAACAGGGAGCTCCCACCAAAACAATGATTAAACAGGAACTGTCAGAAACAACTGTTTCAAAACTCTGGAGGCCAGAAGAACACTGTGCAGCATCCAGGGAAGAGCAGGAAGAAGAAGCAGATAAATTACAGTTAAAGAACTATAAATTCCTCTCTCCACATAGTGGCTACCAGCAACTATCCCCCACTCTCATGGCAGACCACCATAGGGTCAAGTCCTGGCTTGCTGTTGGTAACAGAAAGGGACATAAAATCCTCTTTCTCAAGAACAGGAGTGGATAGGACCAATAGCTGATCACAGCTTTTGGTTAGCAAATTTAGATCACTGGTTCCTAGCTCTCAGGGTAGCTACTGTATCCACTGGCTCCAGACAAAGGCAGTGGCAGTCATTGCTTCAACCCTTCCCAGACAGGAATGAAGGTGATACATAAAGATGTGGAGCTTCCTCTGGGCTGCAGAGAATAGATCATTGAATGGGATACATTTGCTGGGCAGGCCAGGAAAGCTCAGCATCAAGAACTGTCAGAGAAGACTTTGGAGCCCTTCTTGATCCCTTACTCAGAGCACTTTGGAGCCAATCTGCACCCCTTTCAGGGGTTTCTGGTCTTATTCTGGCTGAGAAAGACTGACTTGGGAAAGTCCTCTCCATAGTGACCCTCTTCCCCAGGAGCTGCCATCTAAGCAAAAGCAATGTGAGACAATGAGCATAAAGGAATGTAAAAATCTATAGAGGCAGATAGTCTGGAACAAAGGCTTCTGGCATCAAATAGCTGGGAGAGGGGGAGCTGTCTCCTAGGATAAGAGGGACATTCAAACTCCTGTAAACAGGGGAACTCAAGAAAATAAACAAATAAGCAAAAACCCAGGACAAGACAAAGGTCCAGGAAATACCTCCACACTGTTGGCCTGGGCCCTGGGCAGACCTCCCTGATAGGAAGGCTTATGTGCAAGAAAATCTCTTTCTTATCACTAGCTGGTTAAAAACCAAGAAATAGACATCCCTGGGTGTAAATCCCAGATGCAATACTTTAAAATATTAAAATACACAGTATGCAACAAAAGCATACAAGACAAACAAGAAGAAATGATGGTCAATTCAAAAGAAGAGGACAAAAATACAGAAAACACGAATAAGGAACACGAGAATGTGGGCATACCAAACAAAGCCTTTAAAAAAATGATCTTAAAAATGCTTAAAGAAATGAAGGAATAATAGAGAAAAAAAAGCTAAAGGATATCAAAAAGCAATAAATAAACAATGTGAGTGTCTAAGTAAAGAGACAGAAAATTTTAGAAAGAAGCCAAACAGAACTACTGGTGTTAAAGACCAATATAACTGAAATGAAAAATACCCAGGAGGGTTTCACAAGCAGACTGGAGCTGGCAGAAGAAAGAATCAGTGAACTTGAAGACAAGACACCTGAAATGAGTCAGGCTAAGGAGCAAAAAGAGTTATTAAAAGTAAAAATAACCTCAGACAGCTATGGGATACCATCTAGAATGCCAATATATATATATTAAGGGAGTCCCAGAAGGAGAAGAAAGAGAGAAAGGAGTGAAAGGTAGTCAAAGAAATCAATACAGAGGACTTAACTTAGAAAAAGACAGGAATATACACATTGAAGAAGCTCAGAGAAAACCAAACAGGATAAACATGAAGAAAAAATGAACCCCATCATATACTGATTATACAATCAGATGCAAAGGACAAGGAGAGAGTTCTGAAAGCTGCAAGAGAAAAGTAACTTATTATGTATAAGGGAGTACCAATTAGATTGAATGCTTATTTCTCATCAGAAGCCATAGAGGAAAGAAGGCAGTGTTGAAATACTTTAAGTGCTGAAGGAAAACAACTACCAGTCAAGAATTTTATGTCTTGTGAGGGACAAAATTGTGTCTTTCAAAAATGAGGGGGAAATTAAAACATTTTCAGATAAACAAAAGCTGAGGAAAAAGCCAAAATGAAAAGAAAAAGCTGAGGGAGTTCATCACAACTAGATCAGCCCCACATGCAATGTTAAAGGAAGTTCTTCAGATTGAAAGGAAAGGACACTAGACAGTGTTTCTAAGCATCATAAAGAAATAAAGACCCATGGGAGAGGTACCTGTTTGAGTAATTATAAATGCCAGTAGTATTCTATTGTAGTTTTTGGTATGTAACTAATCCTCTTACTTCCTACAGGTACTAAAATGCAAATGTATAAAGTGTGATGGTAAATCTAGGTTTTTGTAACACAGCTGTTCCAGTCTACTAGCTGCCAGAATGCAATATACTAGGAATGGAATGACTTCTTAAAGGGGGATTTAATAAGTTGTAAGTTTACAGTTCTAAGGCCGAGAAAATGTCCCAATTAAAACAAGTCTATAGAAATGTCCAACCAAAGCCATCCAGGGAAAGATTAACTTGGTTCAAGAAGGCTGATGAAGTTCAGGGTTTCTCTCTCAAGTGGAAGGGCACATGGTGAACACAGCATCATCTGCTAGCTTCTTCTCCTGGCTTCCTGTTTCATGAAGCTCCCCAGGAGGCATTTTCCTTCTTCATCTCCAAAGGTCACTGGCTGGTGGACTTCTGCTTCTCATGGCTATGTCATTCTGCTCTGCTCTCTCTGAATCTCCTTCATTCTCCAGAATGTTTCTCTTTTAGGACTTCAGAAACTAATCAAGACCCACCCAAATGGGTGGAGACATATTTCCCCCAATCCAGCTTAACAACCACTTTTGATTGGGTTACATCTCCAGGGAGATGATCTAATTACAGATTCAAATGTACAGTATTGAGTAGGGATTATTCTGCCTTTATGAAATGGGATCTGGATTAAAACATGTCTTTTCTAGGGGACATACATCCTTTCAAACCAGCACAACAGTGTTCAAATATATAAGTGACAACAAGTACCAAAAAATGGTGGGGGGACCGAGGGGTATAGGAAAAGTAAATGTGCGTCCTATTGAAGTTAAGTTGGCATCAAATCAAATATGATTGTTATATATTTAACATGTTAAATTTTAACCTCATGGTACCACAGGGAAGATAGATGAAAAGATACCCAGATAGATGTGAGAAGGAACTCAATATGAGACAACCAAAAAAAGCAAATAGATATAAAAGTAGGCTTTAATGGAATTGAGGGACACGAATGGTATAAGACCTACAAAGGTCAAATAGCAAAATGGCAGAAAAAGTCCTGTATTATCACTAGTGACTTTAAATATAAATAGATTAAACTCTCCAGTCAAAAGGCAGAGATTGGTAGAATGGATTTAAAAAAAAGCATGACCCAACTATATGCTGCAAGAGAACTACCTTAAAGTCAAAGATACAAGTAAGTTGTGAATGAAAGGATGGAAAAAAATCCACCATACAAGTAAAAACTAAAAGAGAACTTGGGTGACTATACTAACATCAGATAAAATAGACTTTAAGTTAAAAACAGTTAAGAGTGACAAAGATAGTCATTATATGCTGATGATGCGACAATTCAATAGGAATATGTAGCAGTTACAAGTATATATATATACCTAAAAGCAGAGCTCCCAAATATACGAAGCAAATACTTTCAGATTTGAAAGGAGAAACTGATGGTTAATAGTAGGAGACTGTGACACAGCACTCTCAATAATGGATAAAGCATCTTCTCAGAAGATCAGTAAGGAAGTACAGGACTTGAATGATACACTAAACCCACTTAGACCTGACAGACATATATAGAACACTGTATTCAACAAAAACAAAATACACATTCTTCTCAAGTGCATATGAATGATTCTCCAAGATAGACCATGTTTGGGGTAACAAAACTAGTCTCAATAAATTAAAAATTACAGAAAACATATGAAGTATATTCTCCAACCATCATAGAATGAAGCTAGAAATCAGTAACAGAGGGAGAAATAAAAAATTCACAAATATGTGGAAATTAAACAACATACTCAAAAAGCAAATGAGTTAAGGAGGAAATCATAAACAAAATTAGGAAATACGTTGAAGCAAAAGAAAATTAAAATATAACATACCAAAACTTACGGGATGCAGCAAAGGCAGTGCCAAGGGAGAAATTTACAGCCCTAAATGCCTACATTAAAAAAGAACAAAAGACTTTAATTCAGAGATCTAACTTCAAAACTATAAAAAAAACTCGAAAATGAAGAGAAAACTAAACTCAAAATGAGCAGAAGGAAAAAAATAAAAAAGATTAGAGTGGCACTAAATGAAATGGAAAGAAAAATAGAATCAATAAGTCCAAATGTTGGTTCTTTGAAAAGATCAATAAAATTGACAAACCTTAGCTAAAATGATAAAGACAAAAAGAGAGGATGCAAATAATAAAACTCAGAACTTAGAAGGGTGACATTACTACCCACACTGCTGAAATACAGTGGACTATAAGAGAATACTACAGACAACTGTATGCTAATAAATTAGATAGTCTAATGAACAGGAAAAATCCTTAGAAACACACAGAGTACCTGCATCGATTCAAGAAGAAAGAGTAGATCTCGACAAATGAATTACCAGTAAAGGGATGAAATCAGTGATCAAAAGCCTGCCAACCAGTTAAAGTAATTCAGAACACAGGGATAAGGAATACAATGTCTATATTTTAGAACCACACACACTCTTTGAGCCCAAAGGAAGAAAGCTTTATTTGGTCTGGAACCAAAATTTTCTGTAGCACATAATCTAACTCAACCTATCTGTATAGTTCATTTGAACAATTGAAACACAGGGAGCCCAGAATAAGAAAGAGGTCCTTCAATCCTGTATAGCCTAATGTAATGCTTGGATACATCCTAGAGTATATTAAGCAAATAATCAAAAAATACTGGCAAAGCCCCTTGAGGGGGATGGGAGAAAAAATATGGAACTATTAAATTTTATCATCAGGAAATCCCCTGATTCTGTGTCAAACTTTAGGGACACCCAAATCAATATGCCATGCCATCAATCAGGAGGCTTACTCTTGTGAAGCTTATGTAGGTAACAGAGAAGCTTAGTCTACCTATAGGTATGCATAAGAATTACTTCTGGAGGACCTCTTTTTTTGCTCAGATGTGACCTTACTCTCTCTAAGCCCAACTCTGCAAGTGAAATCATTGCTCTCCCCCTTATGTGGGACATGATATCCAGGGGTGAAAGTCTTCATGGTGATGTGGGAGATGACTCCCAGAGATGAATCCAGCCCTAGCACTGTGGGATCAGCAATTCCATCCTGACCAAAAAGAGTAAAAGAAGTGTAAGTAATAAAGTATCAGTGAAAGAGAGAGTTCAAATAGAGTCAAGAGGATACTCGGGGGTTTGCTCTTCTGCAAGCTTCAATTAGACATTGCTATCTATCATAACTTGCCAAACCCCAACCAGGACCATTCCAGCCAATCCTGACGAAAACCTAGGGCAATATATAAGATTACTTAAAGGTTCCATGCACTAGTGTAACTTTCCAGAAACCTACAACCTCCAGATGGATCCCTGGGCCAGATAAGTCCTGAAACCTAGAGGGCCTAGCCTCTCCAGAACATCAGATAGTTCCATCTGATACCTCATATTAGTGACAGACCCTTGCCACATGAAAAAGTTAGAATGGCCATAGCCCAAACACCCCTAAAGAGAGGGACAGAAAGATCAAAGGTGATGGTGGAGTTATACAGAGAAGATAGGATTTAACAAATGAATATGATTGCTGAATCATTAAATTGATATCTCTTAGTCTCCAGTATTTTAGAGCAGCTAGAAGTAAAAACCTAAAATTGTGGAATTGTAAAACTCTGAAATATGTTCCACAACTAATTGTGGTGCTGTGCTTTGAAATTTGTTGTTTTTTGTATATATGTTATTTTTCACAAAAAAAGAAAGAAAAAAGTTGATTGTGGTTTAAAAAAAATTAAGCCTTCTAGCCTCCTCTATTCTGGAGCAGCTAGAAGGAAAAATCTGAGAGGACTGTATGGTAGCCCATGACAAACTGTGGGATCTGTCCTGTAACTACTTGTTGAAGAGTGCTTTGAAAACTACTGCTTGTTTATTTCTTTGCTTTGTATATATGTTATACTACACAATAAAAAAGTTAAAAAAAAAACAGAAAACCTGCCAAACAAGAAAAACCCAGGATCAGATGGCTTTGTAGAGGAATTCTACCCCAACAACACAAGGTCTTAACTCCAAAAAATTGAAAAGGAAAGACCACTCCCAAACTCCTTCTATGAGGCAAACATCATCCTGCAACTAAAGCCCAATAAAGACATCACAAGAAAAGAAAACTATAGACCAATATCCATTATGAATATAGATTCAGAAATCCTCAAGAAAATGCCAGCAAACCAAGTCCAACAGCATATTAAAATAATTATCCACCATAATCAAATGGGTTTTATCCCTGGTGAGCAGGTTGGTTAAACATAAGAAAATCAATTAATGTAATACACTACATTAACAGAATGAAGGAAAAAAAAACACTTAATCTTTTCAATTGATGCAGAAAAGGCATTTCATAAAATACAGCACCCTTTCTTGATAAAAACATCTGGAATATTAGGATTAAAAGGAAATTTCACCAACATGATAAAGGACATATATAAAAAGCCCACAGCCAATATTCTACTTAATGGTGAAAGACTGAAATCTTTCCCTCTGACATCAGGAACAAGGCTTGGATCCTACTCTCACCCCAGTCAATATTCTAAAAACCTTCTTTGCAGAAATAGGAAAGCTGATCGTCAAGTTTATATGGAAGTTGAGGGGTCACAAATAGCTAAAGTCACCTTAAAAAAGAAGAATGAAGTTGAAGGACTCATGCTTCCCAATCTTAAAACCTATTACAAAACCACAGTAATCAAAGCACCATGCTATTAGCACAAGGTCTGACATATAGTTCAACGTAATCAAATTGAGAGTTTAGAAAGCAACTTTCACATTTTGGCCTTTGATAAGGTGGCAATGACTGCTCAATCTGGAAAGAATAATCTCTTCAGCAAATGCTGCTGGGAATACTGGATTTCCATTTACAAAAAAAAAAAAAGAGGACCTCTATCTCACACGATATACAAAAGTCATCTCAAAATGGATCGATGACTTTAATAAAAGAGCTAGAGCTATCAAACTCCTAGAAGAAAATATAGGAAACCATCTTCAGGACCTTGTGTTAGGCAATGGTTTCTCAGACTTTACACCCAAAGCACAAGCAACACAAATAATAATAGATAAATAAGGCTTCATCAAAATTTAAAATGTTTATTCCTCAAAGAATATTACCATGAAAGTAAAATGACAACCTCCACAATGGGAGAAAATATTTGGAAACCATATATCTCGTGAAGGATTAGTTTCCAGAATACATAAAGAAATACTTCAATTAAAAACAAAAATTTAAAAATGAGCAAAAGGCTTAAATAGAAATCTTTCCATAGCAGTTGTACAAATAGCCAAAAAGCACACACAAAAAGAATGCTCAACATCATTAGCCATCAGAGAAATGCAAATCAAAACCACAAGATACCATTTCACACTCATTGGAATAGCTATTAACAAAACAAAAAATAACAAGTGTGGAGATATAGGAATACTCAGTGTTCACTGGTGGCAGTGTAAACCAGTACAGCCACTGTGGGAGACAGTTTAGTGGTTCCTCAGAAAGCTAAGTATAAATATATATGCACTCTCATGGCAAAAGTTAAACAGATGAGTTCTTTCTTATGGGTGAGCAAAGTGGTTTCTTGAGTTGGAATCTATACCTAGTGAAGATGCTGTGAACACTGTTGAACTGACAACAAAGGATTTACAATATTATATCAACCTAGCTGATAAAGCAGCAGTAGTGTTTGAGAGGATGGACTCCATTTCTGAATGAAATTCTCCTGTGGGTAAAATACTATCAAACAGCATCACATGCTACAGAGAACTCTTTTATGAAAGGAAGAGTCCATCAAGGCAGCAAACTTCATTTTTGTTTTGTTTAAAGAAATTGCCACAGCCACCCCAACCTTCGGCAGCCACCACCCTGATCAGTCAGCAGCCATCAACATAGAGGCAAGACCCCTGACTAGCAAAAAGATTACATTTCACTGAAGGCTAAAATGATGGCTAACATTTTTTTAACAATAAAGTAGTTTTAAATTAGGGTATGTACATTTTTTCTCAGACATAATGCTATCACACACTTAATAGTCTATAGTATAGTGTAAACATAGCTTTTATTTGCACTGGGAAACCAAAAAATTCATGTGACCAGCTTTATTGCAATATTTCCTTTATTGCAGTGATCTGAAACCAAACTTGTAATATCTCCAAGGTGTATCTGTATTAACTCTGAATGCTAGTTATCTGAGCAGGGGGAGGAACTATAGCAATCTAATAAATTAGATTACCATTTTTTCATATTTAATCCATGTAATAATATTTTTCAAATCTGAATAGTAAAGCTAATTATAATAAAAGTAGGAACCTGTAGAATCATAACCCAGTTTTATTTCACTATTGTGTTTATTCAGCAGTGGGAGCCTCCAAATGTGCATGGATATAAATAAAGTTAACAGCATGTTATATACTCAAAACTAATTAACTCATTTGTATTTTAATTTAGTTATATCTGCTATTTTCAAAAGAAATGTCAGTTGACCTACCAATCTCCAAGGAAAAATAGATCTAAAATATAAATAATTTGTTCTGATACTTGCCAAAAGGAAATGTTTACAAAGTGGGATAATTTCTGAACTGTTTCTTGGAATGATAAATAGTGCATATAGATATAGATATATAAAATAGACATCATAACTTTAAACTGATTCAAAGTTTTAACATCAAGCAAATTCCTTATGAATAGCAATGACAACAAAAGCCAAACCAAAATGAAACAAGATTTCATTAAACAAGGAAGACATGTCCAAACTGCCTTGAAATGAAATGTGGGCTATGTGGGTCATCTCTTTTAGAGCCACAAAATCAATTTGCCCAACAAGATAAAATAGTTTCAATCAATCACTTTTAATTAAACTAGTTTACTACAATACCCTACTACCTGAATTAAAGAACCCTTCTTTAAAACTTTAAAAATAGATACCAGTAATGACCAAAAACTGCACATGAAAACAAAAATATTCTAAGGTCCAGTAAATTAAAGTGTGTTATAGTAAGAAGGAACTTCTGAAATGTTAGTTGTTCCTGAGTGATTGCATTGTGCAACAGTGCAATGGTCATGAAAAGACAAACCAAAGGGGTTTCAGAGTTTTCCTTTGGCAGAATTATGACCTTATAGTTTGCCACAAATCATTTAATTAAAACAAAAGTGTTGAATGATTACAATAATAATCTGAATCTTTGATACTGTTTGTCCTATTACCCTGAAGAAATTAATGCTGTCCTATTAAAATCAATAAAGCAAGCAATATGCCATCATATTGAAAACTTCGGAGAGATAGGTTTTTAATAACAATCAGAAAATTCCTAGTACAGATAAGAGCTTTCCAGGAATGAAAAGAATCTATTTTAAAAACTATCTTAAAGACCAGAAGTTATGTGAGTCCATAGCTGTTTCTCTAGGTCCTGCAATGTTCCTTCAACATTCCTTCTGAGGATTTAAATGGATTTAATTTTTACTGGAATGAAATTTAATAAAACTGTTCCTCATTGCAAAATGTCAGTGATTGGAATGGTTACTATAACAGAAGCTTTCTGCTTTTTATCCATCTTTTCTTACCAAATGATTTGATAGTAGCACATTTTTCAAGTCACCCCATTCATCCTTAAATGTCAACTGCCTTCATTTCAACTGTCATTCTAACATCTTGCCCAGCCCTTTTCATTTCTAATCATAGCAACCCTGTTACTCATAGGCATGATAGGAAAGAGGAGTAACAAGAAGGGTCTGCATGTTTGTAAAAGTATGCCAAGTTGTAGATTTCTTGAGAGGACTATTTGAGTTATAGACTTTCAGGCTTGGAATAGATGTTAACAAACATTTGGTTCAAACTCTTACCCCCTCTGAAATATCCCCAGCAGACTGTATACAGCATCTAGCTAAACCATTCTATTTCCAAGGGATTCATTATGTTGCATGGCAGACCATTGTGTTTTAAATTTTACTAGAGTACATTATAAATTATCTGAATTCAATAAACCTAGATCTACCTTCTTGTAATGTTCTCTGATTGAGATCTGGGATTTACATAAAGAAAATCTATTCTTTTTTCTCCAAAACAGCACTTAAAATTTTTGAAGATAGCTATGCTATTTACCCTTTCCTAATGTTGCTGTCCTCTTGCCAAGTTAAACATTAGAACATTTTTTAACTTCATTCCCTCACCCTTTCTTACCCAAATGCATTCCAATTTGCCAGGTGTCACTCGTAAAATGTGGCTTCCAGAACAAAACAAGCTTTAGATATGGTTTGACCAATGACAAGTGAGATGGAGCTCACTTCCCTATTGTAAATCTTGTTCTTGTGTTTTTTGCTTCCAAATATGGAATTTGCTTTTTGGCTGCTCTGTCAATCTGTTGTTTCATTTGGAGTTTACAATCGATTAAAATCCCTGGACCTTTTTTTTCTGATGTGTGTCAAGCCAGTCTCCTTAACCCTGTATTTGTCCTTTTTTGAATTATATGAAGAAAATTCCGTTGCTTCCTTCTGCACTAAAATTAATTATCAATAATAGAATCAGGAGGGTATCTAAATGTTACAATTCCACCAATTTTAGTATATTTTCTCTTGTCTTTCCACATGCTTAGTAATCATAGATTCCATTTTGAATTATTTCATTTTGCAGAATATCATAAATATTTTTCCATATTTCTACATAGATTCCAAAAATTTCATGTTTTTAAAATCTTAATGCATAATATCCTATCAAGTGATATACCACAGTTTCATTAAGCATTTCCAGTTTTTATTGTTATAAATAACGCTATTTGTTTCTTTGGAAAAAACTCCCAGGATTATAAGGTTAATTGAATTCCTTTCTGGCTCTATAGCATTACTACCAAACTGCTTTCAAAAGGGAAGGAGATGCTTGTACTAGGTTTTCCTTAACACCACGTGATGATCCAGAGGACAATCCTCCAGGCATTTAAGAACATCCTTACTTCCCTCAGGTGAAGACCAGGCCGGTACAGATATTGAGTTTAACTTCTTAACGTTAGAAAATGAAGAGTAGTTATGGTCCTTTTTTTATTTTATGCCAAAGTTCCTGGCAATGATATGCAAGGTCTGTTATAATCTGGCCTCGAATTACCTTTCCCATATCATTTCCTCCTTCTCTCCTCTTTTCCTTCAGGCAGAATTAATAACTTCTACCTCTGTGTTTCAATAGCCTTTTATACTTGTGCATAAATAAGATACGCAACGCATTGTTACATGAATGTAAACATTCACATTTGCTTCATGATCGTTGTCTGCGTGGAAATCTCCCACCTAGACCCTGAAGTTTTTGAGGGAAAGATGAGATCTTCACCTTTTGTGTTGTCAATACCTAGAGGTGTATCTAACACAAAGAGTAAGTGCTTTTGAGGTAATACCAAAACAGACCCATTCCACCTTGTGTATGTTGGGTATTACCATTATCATGTTACCTTACTGTTTTAAGATGCATTCCATTAATAATTATTAAGGTTGAATTTTGTCCATGATTGTTCAATAATTGAATCACCAGTTGTGTGATTGAGTTTTTGGAGCTCTTTGCCCATTTTTATGTTGGGGTAGGCTTTGATGTATCCCCCCATCAAACTTCATGTTCATTTAGTTTATTTTTATTTAGTAAATATTTATATGACACTTATTATTTGCCAGAAACTGTTCTAAGTGCTTTACAAGTATTAATGCATTTAATCCTGCAATAACCCTTTGAGATAAGCACTGTCAGAGTCACAAAGGCATAGAAGAGTTAAGTAACTTGTCTAAAGACACCCAGGAAGTGGTAGAAGCAGGATGTAAACCAGGGATGTCAGAGCCCATGTTCCCAATCCCCATCTTTTACTGTCCCTATTAACATTAACTTTTTGTAATGCTTGCTATAATTAATCAACTAGTCTGTGGTTGTGCTTTTTATGTTGGTTTCTTTATGTTTAGTTGTATTAAAATTGAGAAAATAATTTCACTGTCAGGGACAATCCAGACCAAAGCTAGCAAGGTGCATGGAGTTCCTCTCCCTCAAATGTGTTGGTTGGGTTTAATTTTGGTTAGGCTAGCCTGCCATCTGACACCGTGACATGGGCCCCAGTCATCCTCATGCCTATCGACTTCTTTTTTCCCCAGTGCAATCCTGATAATGGACATTTTACCCTTGTTTCCGAAATGTATTTTTTTCTTCTAGGACTGAGTTTTGTTAATGTGTAGGACTGATGTTCTCCATAGTTTTCACCAGTCCTACCTCCTGGGGTTAGTACTGCTCCTCTGGCTGGATGTTCTGCTCATCTCAGAGAGGCTATCTTAATACTACCAAACAGACTAACCTTACACTGAGAAACTCCTGCTGCCTTGCTCCAAACATCAGATCCTTTAGCGATAATAAAAGTCTCCTTGGAGCCTGAGCTCTCCACCCCTTTTGGGTGTCCTGATCTTAAACCATTGTTTATACTCACAGAGACCATATCGTCCCCTAGAGTTTAAATGCAGTCCCCTACCCTTCAAAGCACAGCACCGTTGCAAGCCTATACACCCCTACATCAACATCCTCTGCCACCTCTTGGCATATTTTCCATTGACCAGTACCAATCCCTAGGGATCTTGGCCTGCCTCACTGCATTGTGGAAGTATGTATGGCCTTTTTATTCATGATTTGTTCTCTTATTTCAAAGCATAGAAGTTGTCAACTCTTAATGGGACTAAAAGACAAGTGTGTGCTCTTCCTTTAAAATTTAATCTCATTAATTTTGAACCATAGATTGCAGGATTTTTGACCAAGAAATCAGGATTTAAGAAAGGAAAAGTCATCCTCAGGGACTTTGTAATATATATGTTTCATTTTTATCTTAATAGTCTTTCTTTTCTACATTGGGAAATTGTAAAGTTGATGTTGGATAACCCTAGATGGCTATTGATCTTCATTGCACCCGAACAATCTCTATAGGTTTCAGAAGTATCTACTACCAAGGTTCTTAGTTTTCCCAAGGTTTCTCTGAACCTGACAAATTTTCTCAGGAGAACCATAAATATTTCAGAAGGTAGAATTGATAGTTATTTTATTTGGCTCATCAGACCATTCCTGATCACTAGATTTGCACTTAAATGGCTTTCTAGTAAGTACTGTAATATAGCAGGCAGATTTTTGTTTTATAATCATTATGAAATACTAGGAATTATTTTGAGAAGAATACAGTGGAGATTTTTCTTTTTCATAAATAATTTTGTCACTTTCACAATTAAGCTGTTTATAAAGATACAACTCTTTCCATTTATCCCAGGGTATTTCTGTCTTCATATAGAGGACCATCATCATTTCTATCCCATAATTTTATTAACCTGTTTAAAATAGAGTTCATGTGAAACTGAAGCACAAAGTTCCAGGTACGTTTTTCTAACAATTCAGTGGTCTAGTCACTTATAGAATTTGACTTCTTCCTCAAGTGTTATGTTGTATTACAATATCACTACTAAATTTTCAATGGCTCGGGTTTGGGAAAACAATTTTGTATCCATGATATTAAAAATGGGAGTGAAATTCTAACATAATTACATGGAAAAATCTCCACTGCCCCTCACTAACCCTAGCAATAGGCAAGAATTATGAAATGAAAACCTTTCACTTCTATGAAATTCTTGACAGTTTTCCATTGGTATGGGGATTTTCTTAGATCAACTCATACACAAACTTGAATTAGTGCTTTCCTTCAGCCAGCATCCATGATATTTTCTCTAATGTTCTAGAACCAGATTGTTACTTTAATCCCTCACCATTCAGAAATCAGAATCTACTACACTTTCTATTTTTAAACTTAACTGTTTTAGGGCAATGTTTACCTTATCGTTCATGACTTTTGGTGATCTCTATTCTTACAAGCAAGACTAAAAATAATGAGAATTTTGTAACTAGGAAGTTCCCCAACTACCCCACATTGAATACTAAAAAACATAAAATAATGAAGCTAACCCTGTTTTTGGTTCCTTAACTGCAGTGTGTTTGAATGAGTCACTGGCAACCTCAGTGAGTAATTGTTCCTGGTGTGAGAGGCATACTTTTCCTAATTTGTTCATGTATTACATAAAATCTTGGCCATTTTTCTTTAAAATCTAATCATTAAAATAAACTAGCACAAGTATGATTGCCTCTGTAGCCACACAAACATTTGTATTCAGTTTAATAGTGCTTAGAAATGGTCAGTTTAACACTTTTGCATATTTCGCTAAACAGCCAGTTTAATTTTGGTGTTAATGGTCCACCTTTTGCCATAATTCATTTAATTTCAATGCAGACATCAAGCAAAGAACCAAAATTGGATTATAGAGTAGGAAAGATATTTGTGGCCTCTTTATAAAGCATAAATAATTTCATTTATATGTATTACAGAGTGGTAAAGCAAAATAGAAAACATTAAATTTCCACATTGTAGTGGTGGGTAAATTTTGCCTAGTGGTAATACAAATAACTGAGTAAAACAAAATTGCTGTTTGCTGTGTGCTAACAGAAATACCACGTGTTCTTATACTATAATTAGTGGCACTCAACATTCCTGGAATCTGAAAGTATAGGAAGCAGGTGGATGAAAGAGTATCTAATGCACCAACAATTCAAATGCACATGTGATAAAATGGTTGCTTTTAGTATGCATGCATATACAGAGATCTTCAAAATTTCTCAGTAGCAGGTGCTGTACATATATCCAGAACTGTGTACATTTGATTCCTCTCTGTTTCCTCTTCTCTGTTACTCTTTTTTTTTTAAGCCTCTGACCTCATTACTTATTCACGAATAAACTACCTGAAATGCTGACCTGTTCTTCAGATTAGAATAATATGTATATTATGAGTTGGTACTACTATGAAATCCGTCTAGAAGATGGAGGTTATTTTGAAATAGATGGCTTTATCTGCCATAAGAGCTCCATCTACTTGATTATTTTGGAAATCGAATTAATTGCTGATTACACACTTCTGATTAAAAGCTTTTTAAGAGATGCATTTTGTGCAGTATACTTTTTGGTGGAATTACTTGACATCTTCTGCTCTTAAACAGGATAACTGCAAAGTTTTATGTTTTTCTAGCCCATCTGTAAATAGCATTCGCTATTCTTGCAAGGTTTGAGAAATGAAATATGCCAAATAATCAAATAGACATTTCCTCATTTGTTTCATTTCAAAGAACAGGAATATTGCTTTATAATCTATACTGCCATACAATGTCCTTAGTGATTGCTAGCAATCACTCTAATGATTTAACTCTACCCAGAAACTTCCAAATAAATTTTGGTTAACAAGCTAAGCTGGCTGTAAGCACCATGAAGGCAGAATTAGTTCTACTTATTCACTACATGTGTAGCATCTAGAATATAGGCTGGAACATAAGGGATAGCAAGAAAAGTTTTTGGTTGATGTCTACTCAGTGCAACTAGATGGCAGGATCAGTTATAGTTATGATTGAACCATTCAGCTCTTCCATCATTAGAGGCTTTCCCTGTACCCGCCCATTCTCAGAGGATCACAGCTATACCCCCTCACTAACTCCACATGCCACACTTCCTCAATACAAATCCCTGGAGATGTAATCTAGAAATCTTCTTTTGAAGCAAGCCGACTAGGTGATTCCTGTGAATACTAAAGTTTGCACACCTTTACATCAACTCTAACTCTTCTGGGGCAGGGATTCTGTTCCTTTCATCTCTGTCAACCAGTGCCAGAAATGTTTGATGCAAAGTAGGGGCTCAGCAAATGCTTTTTGAATGAAGGAATGACAAATTTGAATAAATAACAAAGTATCAGCCCTCTGGAAATCACTAAAAGAGAAAACCTATTCAGCATTTTTAGCCTATCTGGTTTACCAAATTTTGCTGGCCTCCTAATAGGTTCATCACTTTCCATTATACTCCTGACCTTATGGTCTTGACAGGAATTCTACTGAGTACTTATCGTGCAGTTCAAACATTTTGAGTGATAATTTGCTTCTGTTTCTGCTTCTTCTGCTGCTGCTTTTTTCCCTTCACCTTCTCCTCTTTCTTCATCCTCTTACTTTTCCTCTTCTTCTGCTTCTACTTTTTCTTTATTAAAACTTAGTTACTTATTATCTCATTCACCAGGGCCAGGGTGCCTGTGACTTTCAAGATGACAGCTCCATAATACAATAAATAAATAAATATAAATATATTTGGTAGTTGTACAGGGTACATGAGTTTCCCCAGAGCTTTCCCTCTCTCTCCCTTTAGGTCTTGTGGATTCATCTGCATAGTGGTCTACAGAAGATGACACTATCCACTGTCTTTCCCCTGATCCAAAGATGAAACTCAGATAATAGGAACTTCAGGTTTTCTGGGAGGTAAATTAAGCAAAAGAGCATTGAGAAAATTTATTGGATAAAATAAAATCTTTCATTTAAAGCATATGCTATAAATTAGAAAATGACCTTTCTATCGCATCATGTTTTTAAAAGAACCTATGCCTATAGTTCATATTCTTCATATTTCTAAAATGAGACATGCATTCAATATTGTGTTTTCTAAAATAAAATTTAAGCTTGAAATAACCTTTTCCTTTGAGAACTTATGAGCTATTAAAATCTTACTAATTACAAAGAAATTTTATCTTTTGTTTTAGACACAAAATAATTTTTAAATGTGACCTCTATTTTTCTGTAAATATATGATGTTGTTATATATACCTCATCTTTGCATCGCTCTCTCCTACAGAACAAACCAAGTGTGTTTTTAAAAGTATAAATTCACCTAACTATATGAAAGCTAAAATTTACCCTTCACAAAAGATGGCTGTGAAATAAAAATAATTGAGGGTGGGCCATGGTGGCTTAGCAGGTAAGAATGCTTGCCTGCCATGCCCGAGGACCCGGGTTCGATTCCTGGTGCCTGCCCATGTAAAAATAAAAAATAAATAAAAATAATTGAGCCAGGTTGCCAGAATTAAAGATTCACAAGGTAGGCCAATCTAAGACAGTAAGGAAATTAAAAACAATTAAAATATTAAGACAGAATTTGGGAATCACCAAGGTATCCCAACAGAATGAACAGTCAAGAGAGCTTATGGAATTCATCACTTAGTTCTTCACAAAAAGAAGAGATTTTCCTTACTGATAACTTAAATGGATTGTTGCCAGAAGCCGGGAGGATGTACTAGATAAATGTCAACCCTATCTTTGACCACACAGTCCTTTACGCTTACCCAGTTGTTTTAGTTTCCTTCAGCCGCTCAAGCAAATACCATGCAATGGGTTGTTTAAACAATGAGAATTTATGCGCTTATGGTTTTGAGGCTAAAAGAAAGTCCAAATCAAGGCATCATCCAGGCCAGGCTTTCTTCCTGAAGTCAGGCATCCTGGGGCTGACCGCTGGCAATCCTTTGTCCTGGCTCCTCTGTCCCATGACAATGTACATGGCAGCCTCTCCTGGCCTCTCTGTTCTCCTTTGGGTTTGGGTTCTGTTGAATTTCAGTTTCTTGCTTCTTGTGGCTTTCTCTCTATCTGTGTGAATTTCATCAAGGCTTCCAATAATAGGAGTAAGACCCATCCTGACTGAGGTGAACCACACCTTAACTAAAGTAACCTCATCAAAAGGTCCTTATAATGGGGTTGCACCCGCAAGAGTGGATTAAGTTTAAGGACATGTTATCCTGGAGTACATATAACTTCAAACCACCACACCAATCTTCCTAGTCATGTGGTCTGCATTTTTCATACTAGACCATTAACTTATTTCTGATCATCAACAGTGTTGGTTAAGAATCACTGGTTAATTTTCTCCTTCTCTTACTTTCTTTTTTTTCTATTAAGAACCCAATAGAGGCAGGCAACAGTGGCTCAGTAGCACAGTTCTCGCCTGTCATGCCAGAGACCTGGGTTCAATTCCCAGAGCCTGCCCATGCAAAAAAAAATAATAACCCAATAGAATTTAAACATAGTAGCGCTACTATGTAGTCTATACTTAAATTTGTATTTTGTTCCGGATCCCACAGCAGTAAATCTCAGGAGGAGAGTTGAATGCTAAAAAGACCAGGAAAAGGGATTTGTGACTCTCATATAAGAAACATACATGTCAGAGACTAACATTTCAAAACTGAAAGTGTTTAATACAAATAAAAGATACATATCTTATACCTTGTTAAGGAAAGAAAGACGAGAATGGAGCTATATCTGATGATTTCCATGACAAGAACAGTATATGGTCTCTTTACTCACTAGCTCAGCTGTGAGTGAAAATGAGGGATGAAGGGGTACAGCCGTGGAGAGGCACTACAGGCCTTGCAGTGCAATGTGTGCTGTCACAGGGGGTTCCTGTAGGAGGCAAGTGAAAAGCACTGATAAAGAAGTATGTGTAAGCTATTGTGGGACTATGGAGGCTGGACATCCATCTCAGCTTGTGAGGGGGCAGGGGCAGGGGCTGAGGGGCACGTACGTCCTGCTCGAGTACATCCTGCTGAGGGTTTGGACTTAATCCTGAGGTTAATGAGAATTCTGTGAAGAGTTTTAAACTGAAGAAGAGTGTGATCTTAATTTCTTTTTAAGAAATTCCCTTTGACAGCAATGCAGGAGATGCATTAGAGAGGAGTGAAACTGGAAACAGGAACATGAGTTAAGAGGCAATCCACAAGAGAAGTGGTGAGAGCCTGAGAAAAGACAGAGAAAGGTGGAAAGTGAAATGTGTGAAGAAGGGAAAGTATTCAGGAGGCATTAGGGAAATGGCATATTGTGTGTGGAAAACCAGGAGAGAAAGGAGGACAGAACGGAGGCAGCTGCTTTGCTTTGAACAACTGGCTTCCTTTGAGTTGGTGGTCTTGTGGCGACATCACTTTTAGAGGAGAGATAAGGAGCTCAATTTTCCCTCTCAGTATTAGTTACTTGAAAATCTTTTCACAATGGAACTTCAAAATCCCTTATTTCCATAAATTTTAAGAAGTTGGTGATGAATTTCTGCTGCAGGAGCCATTTTCATATTTAAGAATTAAATTGCAGTATATGCTTTGTCTAGGGACCACATAGTCAGGAAACAACTATTTGAAGCTAAGTATGTTAAATCATACTTAGTTAAAAGATGAACCCTTTTACAACATGGCTTTAAATAATAATGGAATACTCCATTAATTCAACAAATATTTTTGAGTACCCATGTGCCAGGCACCTTCTAGGGAAAAAGGATCCCTACCTTTTAGAGCTTATCTTCTAGCAACAGAAGACAGACAACAAACTAATAATTAGTCTAAAATGTTAGAAAGTGACAAATGCTGTGGAAAAAAGAGAAGAGGAACCAGGATCTGTGTCAATCAAAATGGGTTGGATTATTCTATGAAAACAAATCACCCACAATTTCAGTAGCTTAAATAAAATAAGGTTAATTACTCATTCATGCTATATATCCTCCGTGGGTCAGCTAGGAGCTCCATTTTGTTTCTTCTCAGGGACTGGGCTAACAGACTATCTGCCACCTGAAGCACTGCCAGTTGCTAATGCAAGGAGAAAGAGAAATGTGGCCAATTACTCTTAAAGCTTCTGCCCAGAAGTAACTGTCTATTCACAGTCCTTGAGCCAAAACACATCACATGGCCACTTCCAACTTCAAGAGGGATGGGAGGTTCACATGCCTGGGAGAGGGGAGACCCAGAATGCTTGAAGAAAAGGATCAGTGATTACACTATTGCTGCATATATTTGTAACTGTTGCCTCTTATCTGCCTTAATATGCCCTAACATATCCAGACATCTCTCGTTCTTGCAAGCCTTGCTATTCTAACCCCCTGCCTAGCAACTCCTGAGCATATATCGTACCACCTTTTCACCTCTTCTTCATTAGACCATGTACACTCCTCACCTCACCACCCATTATAATATTCAACACACCTCCTAACCAATCCACATCCTATACGACACCATACCAGCTGCCCATCAAAGTTTCTTCACCCCTAATTAACTCCCCCTCACCAACCCTATATATTCTTTGTGTTTCCTCCTGTCGGGGTCTTAGCCTGTAAGCCTTGCCAGCCAGCTAAGTCCCGCGAGCCCTATGCAATAAATTACTACTATTATTCTTTAGTCTCGGTTTATTGTGCTCGTGCGCCCTCCAAACCTTCGAGCCCCGTGGTCTCGGCTGACGCTGCTCTCCAGCCGAACCACATCCGAGGATGAGACCCCAGTGCGGTCGGGCTAGGCAAGCCCCAAGCCACACACTATCTAGTGTATAATCATCACCTAAGGGAGCTCATTTCCAGTACTGTGTGGATCCATAACCAGATAAGAAAAAACATAAGAAGAAAACACCCTAAAAGAGTTGCCTAAAGAGCATAAAGGTCTTTTGGTCTCAGCCATTTAACACAATTGAATATTAAGTTCTGACATGGGAAGAATACTCCTAAATTTTCTTTTCCCACCCTAATCTAGGCACATTCTCTCTCCCAAACCAAAATTCCTATTTCAAGTATGTGTTAAATTAAATTATTCAACAAATATTGAGCATCTACCATATGCCAGGCATTTGGAAAATAGTAATAAACAAGGATGACATCAGAAAGCATCCCTATCATCAAGGAGTTTAAGGTCTAGCAGGAAAATCTGACATTAAACAAAATAATTACACAATATTTACTTATGTTTGTAATAAGGGCTAGGAAGACAATTATAGTGTGCAGTGAAAATGTAAGAGCAGGGGATAATCCAGAGGACAGTTAGTGGAGATGTTGGTTAGGTAAAAGTCTGGAGAACAATCATAGGCAGAAAGAAATGCTTGTGGAATGGCCAGAATATGGGAAAACCATGGTACTTGAGGGAGAACTGAAATAAACCTGGTGTGGCTGAGGCAGGATAAGCAAGAGAATGCGGCAGGGCTCCAGAGGCAGAGGTGGGAGTGAGATCATGGAGGTCATCAATGAACAAACTAAGGAGATAACACATTATGCTAAAAGCAATTGGGAGTCATTGAAGAGTTATAGGTAGGGAATGACAGCAGCCATATAAACCTATGAGGGCTGCTCAGGAGGAAATGTACAAAGGTAATTATCAATGTATTGTACACTACAGAGGCTCATACCTTAACCTCCTTCAAGTCTTTACCAAATGTCTCTTCTCTGTGAGCTCCCACCTTTAATACTCTTTTAAAAATTACATCCTTTCTCCTGCCTCACCAGCCTCGTGATCCTGTTTCTTCTTCTTTTCCACAGCATTTGTCTCTTTCCGACATTTTAGATAATTTGCTATTAGTTTATTTCCTGTCTCCTGTTCCTAGAATGTAAGCTCCACTAGGACAGGGATTTTTTTTCCCTAGAAGGTTGATTTAATAACATATCTCTTTATTATTTAAAGCTATGTTGTAAAAGGTTCATCTGAACTGAGTAACAGCATCAAATAGCTGTTTTCTGACCATATGCTCCCTAGGCAAAGCATATACTGTGATTTAACTCTTAAATATGAAAATGGCTTCTGAGCAGAAATTCATCACCTACATTAAAGTTCATGGAAAACTGTTTTTGGTTGTTGAAATATCAGCGCTTCAAGCAAATTTTACAAGGAAATATTATAAGGCTTGGTCAGGAATCATGAGTCAGAATGACAGTTTAGCTATTTTGCAGTGTTGCTACATATACCTATTGAAAGGTATAGCTGTACCACAAATTTTTCACAACACAGGAGTGATTAACCCTTTAAACCTACTGTGATGGTTTAAACCTGCTATATACCCCTGAAAAGGCGATGTTCTTTTAATCCATTCCTGTGGGGGCAGACCTATTTTGGGTTGGACTTTTTAATTAAGTTATTTCAATTGTGAGGTGATCTGTCTCGTTCAAAGTGGGTCTTAATTCCTTTACTGGAGTCATTTTATAAGAGATGAAGCCAAGAGAAGTTCACAGAGAGAAAAGCCTGGAAGATGCTAAGGGAGGACCCACAGAAGCTGAGAGAGGAAGCCATTGAAGCCAGAAGTTGAAAGTAATGAAATCCTAGTGCTAAGGATCAGTAGACGCTAGCCGCATGTCACAGATGCCAACAGTCTGTCTTCAAAGTCGGGTATTATCCTTTTGATGCCTTAATTTGGACATTTTCACAGCCTAAGAACTGTAAATTGAAATAATAAATCCCCATCATAAAAGCCAACCCATTTCTGGTATACTGCATTTTGGCAGCTTTAGCAAACCAAAACTCCAAGTTTTGAACAACTATTGTGGCTTTACTTGACGGAAGGACTAATACGCAGTTGGAAAATTACAGCTTGCAATCATCTCTAGAATTCCTTGAAGGAAAGCTATTAAATGTAGTTTATTTGCAAATTGCCAAGCTGTCTCTCTTTAATATTGCTGCATAACTAACTGGCTTCACGCAATCAGAGGGATCTTGACAGGTTCCTATTTTGTTCACCAATTAAAATTTCCAGAAAAATTCATTCCCCTTGACCAATGTCCTTACTACAAATTCCCATTTGTTAATTTATTAAACTCATTTACTGAGCATAAACTATGGTTTAGGTACTGTGCTAGATATTGGTTCATTCATTCATTCTTTAGATCACTCATCAACCATTTATTATTTATTGAAGAGAGGCACAAATTTTAAGAGATAAAAGGAGACAATTTCATAGTAAGAAAGTTAATTCATTTGGAAAATTTGAGAAGGCTGAGGTAAAAAGGGAAGACATCTTTGATTTCTAAGTTAAAAAACACATTCAATCTTTGTATTAAACATATATAGATACATTAAAACAAAAATAAACACTAAAATTTAGTTATATTTTTTCATTTATGTGTTTAGAACTATAAGGAATTCTGTTTGTATATTAATAATCCACTTTCTAAACCACTTGAAGATAGCTTACTCATGAAACTATAGTGCAAGATACTAAGACTAAAACAAAGCAAAGTTCTTGCTGAGCTTGATTTCTTGTCTTTGTACAGCTTCTTATAGCTGGGGCTACTTTATCTACATTTTCAGAATCAGCACTATTCCAAGGCAGAACCAAGCCTGACAGGAGCCCAGGGAGTATTTTAGAACAACCTTTAACCCCTGTTCTAGAGTTTCTCTTACCAGTTCTCTTGCCAACGTTTTCAGGCCTGTACCTTGCCCCTGTTGCTGACCACACTCCTGGCTTGCTTACTGGGCTCTGCTTCTTGATGACATACCTGCCTGGATAGCCTACTACTACACACCTGGTCCTCTGTTCAAACACTGAGCATTTTCAGGTATGTTGAACGGTACCGAGTGTGTGCGATCTGGGCGTATGCACCTCCTCCTTGCACTCTGGAGGTAGGCTGAGATCCACATCCCATTATCTTCTCAATTTCTTTCATTCTTCTGTAGCTAGGCTAGGCTGAATGCATCAGAGTACATGTTCTCAGCAACAGTTTGAGCAATGTATTCTGTATACTCTTGCTCATAGTTAATAAAATAGACCTAGATTTTGCCAGACGTGTTCCACACAAGCAAATCTTTCACTCCATTAGTCTAAAATGTCTTCCAGCATTGTGACTGTGGATTGTTATTTTATTTCTCAAAGAATTCTGCCAATCGCTGTTCTTGAAGTTTTCACGTAGGAAGAAATTCTGCTAACCATGGAGTGAATACATCTCTACTTACTTGATTCCAGGCAAACCTCTGTCAGGTAGCCATACCAACAATCAGGACCTTCCATCTCTCCCAGGGACCTGAAAGCCATGGTGCATTGTTCGATAGTAGGTACTTCAGATTGGTGAATCAAAAAAGCCAAAGGGAAGCTGACAAAGTTTAGAATCAGTGCAATATTAAACTCCAGTGGTATGTGTCCAGCCTTCCGGATGACAGTGACACTGAGACTTAGCCTAAGTGTCACCCCCAGCCTTTGAGATGGTCACCATGGAGAACAAAGTGACAACATAGACTCTGTGGTCAGTGTCCTTTCATTAAAATGATTCCTCATACACAGCTGTATGAAATGAAGTGGATGAGGACATGAAAATGCCTCCACGATTGCCAACTGGTGCTCAGACAACTGCAACTAGAGAAAGTGCAGAGATATTTTAAGGTCTTACAGATGCATAATAAGTGGCAGGACTGTGGGCTGCTGGGGGGGTATAGCCCCTGAAAGATGATGTACTAGGCAAATGTAATCACCATTATTAAGGGCTTATAAGCAAGAGATTGCGTATCTGAGGCAGGTCTCAAACAGAGGTCACAAACCATTACTATAGCTGGAAATTGGTCAACAACATTTAAATACACAGTTCAGAATGGGCTATGACTCCCTAATAGGGACCATTGATAATGACAAACAATACTATCTCCAATGCAAAGGGCACTAATCAGAAATAAACCATGCAGCTACCAAATAATCCACATCACTAGAAAGCACTAAATGAAAGCCTGAAACGCCCAACAAAACTTCAAAGATACAAACAGTATTTGTTTCCTCGGATATATTTATATCTTCAGAATTTTGTGGCATATGAATGAGAACTGCTTTGATGTCCTGAGGCAATGATGCCATGTAAATATTAAACTTATCAGCTTACATATTTGATCCATATTTCATTACTTTTGCCCATGAAATGGAAGCTTTGGTATTTATCTGTAATGTCAATATGTGTTGTTTCTTATTAGCAAAATCCTGAGTGAATTTGGCAGCGACTGTAGAAGAAAGTCAGTAACAATGGAAATAAATTGGCTGTCAAGCCACATCTACCAGATATAAGAGCCATTTAACACTGGCACAGGTGTCATTAAACCAAATGCCCTTCTCTGCTAATGCCCATCTAAAGGCACCTGATACAGAGTCATAATGAGGATTCAAGTCCAAAAGTGATGAACTATTTATGCCATAGAATTTCTTGAGTTTTGTTTTCATGAATACATTTAAAATCATTCACAATTACAAGAGAATTAACCCAGTTTTACGAGGAGTGACACAAATGTTAAGGTCAAGATACCAATCAAGTCAATTAACAGCCATAAATTTAAGGGAGGTAAACAATCAACTCACTCTTTAATTTCTCTATAGGAAATATTTGGCTATCTAACATTTTTACCCAATTTTTTATTTAAAAGTGAAAATTTGATCCTTAGTTGAAAACTTAGTTCTATAAATTAACATTTTAGAAGAACAGAAAATATCTATGTAGCTTCATTATGCTTTTATTTGGGGGTTAATTTGGGAACTTTCTAACATGAGACTGGCATAAGTGTTTGAATAAACTGTAAATGTAGTCTGTTAATTTTCTGAACCTTCCCAGATGACACCCTATATGTAATGACTCCTGAAAGTCTGAAGCACAAATCCTTGGACAAAGAAATGTACTCAGCGGAAGTATAAAACTAATTCAATACTGTTAAATGTTCTATGCTCTAGAAATAGTTTAGGCTTTATTTGTTCCAGCCAAGATTAGTTTAAACAGTGTAACACAGAAGTTCATTCTCTCTTGTTTATACTGAACATGAAATAGACTAAACTTTCCATTTCTCCTTAATGCACTCTTTATTGGAGAACAGAAATGGTTGATTGATATAAGACCAATGTATAACATTATTTTTGCATAAGACCTTTTGGAACTGATTAGTCACATATGTGTGTCCAAGCTACACAATTTGAAGGAGGATGAGAACTGTCAGTTCTTTTTTCCATTACACTGCCATGTTCCTGGAGCTGTACAAAGACAAATGCACGGCACCTTCTATAACCCTCATATAATGAAGCATCAAGCAAAGTAAAAACAAAACAAAACAAAACAAAAAACCCAAGCAGGTCAGAATATAAAATGAGTTGTAGACCAATGCAAACAACAACAGAGAATAGATGAGAAGATAAAACAATGAAGAAAAAACCTAAAGAGAAAACGTATCCTGAGGTGAGGCATACTGGCTCAGCTCTCATATGCTCTTTTTTTTTTTTACTTGCTCCAAGTTTAAGTGGGAAATATCCTTTCCAGAAAGAATTTCCTGATTAAATCCTTCCTTCATCAAAGAAAAAACTCCCCTCTCCCAAGAACTTTCTTTCAATCATCTAGTTAGATTTGAAAAGAGGAAAGAATGAATAGAAAACAATGCTATTCATTGTTTGCATATGCATATGTTTTCTTCTCCAGTTTCCAGGGATTACTATCCATGATGCTATCGAAGTAACCTGATTTCATACCTTAGGATGTAGGTAAATTATTAATTTATTTCTTCATTTCAAAATGATATCAGTAGAAGTAGAATAATATATTTATCAGGGAACTGTATAAACTTGGGTTATAGTTTCAGATAAAATAAAATAATAAAAATATAATCTAATACAATAATAGGTCAATAAAATAATAAACCAATTATTCCATTAATGATTATTCACTGTTAATCACATTGTTTTAACCATTAAGTTTGTCCTGCCATGATAAATAACCAGAACTGTCATATTAAATTTAAAACATGAAAGGAAAATGAAATGCCGTATTTAAATAGTTTCCATTGCTATCATGCATGTAAAATGCACATTTCCTCCAGCATGCCAGCTGCCATGGAGAATTCATTTCCAGCCTTAATATTACGCAAAAAAACTCAATAAATATGTTTGTCCTGTCTTGGAATATGCTGTCTCTTCATTAACTTTCATCCTTAAATAACTTGAATGTCTTAATTGATGAAATGTTATACTTCTGCTATTTTGTTCAACTTATTATTTTTCTTACTACATTAGAATGTTCATGTTTTATGGTCTTTTTGATTTGTCATCTTATGGACGCTTTCTCTCTGTCACTATACAAGCACACTCAGGGTATCAAAAGTTGCTTTTTGGTGTTGGTTGTTCTTGAGTTTGGGTGAATATGTCACATTTGTATATGGAGGTAGACATATACTAATATGGTTATTTTTGTACTTCATATGTTTGATAGAAAGGTATCCTGGAATAAAATCACCATATAGTTTACCTTGAGAATGACATAGTTTTTAGGAAAAAAATACGAATTTTCCAGCTCCACTCATGTTGTTGCCTGAAGGAACCAGGCTGCCCTCAGTTTTTTTTCTATTTCTTATACTCTTATATCTTACAAAAAAAATTGAAAACAAGAGCTTGAAGACAAGACATTTGCTCTCATATACTAACGTAGATTCTCAGTCTACATGTAATTATTATTGGTTTGATTTTTCTGTATTAAATCAGAGAGTCAGAAGAAAATGTGTATTAAATAAGAGACATGGGGGGAAACCCATCTGCATGGCGACATACATGTATATTGGCTAAAAAAAAGTTGTGTGTATGTATATATATATATATATGCGCAATTTTATTGAGATATGTTCATAGACCATATAATCCATCCAAAGAATACAATCAGTGGCTCACAGTATCATCATATATGTGCATTCATCACGACGAACAATTTTAGAACATTTTAGTTACTCCAAAAAAAATGAAATAAAATTAAAAAAGACCACCCAAGAAATATCATACCCCTTATCTCCCTATTATTTATTTATTTTTATGTCTTTATTTTTTTACTCATCTACCCACACACTGGATAAAGAGAGTGTCAGTCACAAGGTTTTCACAGTCACATGGTCACACCATGAAAGCTGTATAGTTGTATAATCATCACCAAGAATCAAGGATACTGGTTTACCATTCAACAGTTTCAGTTATTTCCTTCTAGCTATTCTAATACTCTAGCAACTAAAAAGAAATCAACAAATGCATGAGAATAACCTCTAAAATGACCTCTTGACTGCTTTTGAAATCTCTTAGCCACTGAAACTTTATTGTTTCATTTCTTCACCTATTTTGGTCAAGAAAGTTTTCTCAATCCCACAATGCCAGAGCCAGGCTCCTCCCTGGGAGTCAGGTCCCTCATTGCCAGGGAGATTTATACCCCTGGGAGTCATGTCTCACGTATCAGGGACGGTAGTGAGTTTATTTGCAGATTTGGCTTGGAGAGAGGCCACATCTGAGCAACAAAAAAGGTTCTCTGGGGGTTACTCTTAGGTATAATTATAAATAGACTTAGCTTCTCCTTTGCAGGAATAAGTTTCATAAGGGCAAGCCCCAAGATTGAAGGCTTGGCTCATTAAACTGGGAGTTCCTAATGCTTGAGAGAGTATCAGGAATTCCCCACGTGGGAAAGTTATTTATTAATTTCCCAGCCCCTCAAGGGAACTTTACCCTAATACTCTGGGATATATCTGAGTATTACATTAACCTATACAGAATAAGATCTCATTTCCTATTTTAGGTTCCATGTAATTATGTTGTTTAAATAATTGATCATACAGGTTAAACTAGTGCACTACAGAAAATGTAAATTTTGTTTCAGATAAACATCTCTTCCTGTCTCACACAGAAGTTGAAGTTTTAAGATATAGTTAATATCATCCTTTAGCCTGTATTCTGATTTACCTTAGTCTTAACCAAGTCCATTTCATTCTTATCTCTAATTGAAGGCTGAGCTCTTTCTCATTTTCTTTAACAGTTACTGTATGGGGTACTGCTGACTTACAGAGCTGCAGAAATTTAACTCTCTGAGTCTCAGGTGTCACACAGATACTGAATGTTCCAGGGAACTGAAGAGCCCAGCATCTCAGAATTTAGAAATAACAATTCAAACTCAGGAATAGATGTGGCTGCTATAAGCCCTTACAATCTAGGAACCTTTACAAAAAGCTTTATTAAACATTCTGTACTCCTTAATCATCAATTTCCCAATCTCTGTTCATGTTCTATTCCCTGATAACCTATGCTCTCAATTTCAATTTTCAGAGTTTGTTCATTATAATTTATCCATATGAGTGAGACCTTACAATATTTGTCCTTTCATTTCTGGCTTATTTCACTAACATATATCCTCAAAGTACATTTACCTACTTGCCTTACAACTTCATCCCTTTTTTCAGCCATTCAGTATTCCATTGTATGTATACACCACAGTTAACCCTACTGTTCATCAGTTGGCCACCTCTTTCCATTGCAAATTGTGAATAATGTCCCCATAACACCAGTAAGCAGATATCCATTCCTGACCCTGCTTTCAGCTCTTCCAAGTGTATACCTAATAATGGGGTTGCCGGATCATATGGCAAACCTCTACTTAGCCTCTTCTGGAACCACCACTGCCTTCCAGAGGGGCTGCACCAATCTCCTTCCCTACTGACAGTGAATAGGTATATCTCTCCACACCTGCTCCAGCACTTGTATTTTTCTCTTTATTTTTTAAACAGTTTTATTCACACACCATACAATCTAACCTAAGTAAACAGTCATTGGCTCTCAGTATAGTTGCAGAGTTATGCATTCAGCACTGCAATCTATATGAGAACATTTTCCATTTCTTCCACAAAGAAGAGAAAAAAATTAAAAATAAAGAATAAAAAAATGAAAAGGAGAAATAACAACCTCAAAAAGAATCCCATACCCCTCCCTTATATCCCCTCTTATTGACATTCAGCTTTGGTCTGTTGCCTTTGTTACAATTCATGGAAGAATATTACAATGTTACTGTTTACTATAGAACCTAGTTTACATTGATTGTATTTTTTTCCATATACCATCCCATTTTCAACACCTTGTGATGGTTACATTAATTTGCTCTCCCTCATATAAGAACTTTCTTTTATTTGTACTGTAATCACCATCATTGTTCAATCTAGGTTTTGCTAAGTTATACAGTCCCAGTTTTTATCCTCTTTCTTTTTTTCTGGCATCATACATGTCCCAGCCTTCCTCTTTCAACCACACTCACACTCTTCTCGAAACCTCTCTCTCCTGTCTTTTCCTATCTGCCTATAGTATTTGCTTGAGTATTGCTTGTAGAGCAGATCTCTTATTCAAAAACTCTCTCAGTGTCTGTCTGAAAACATTTTCAAGTCTCCCTTAGGGCAGGCCACAGTGCCTCAGTGGCAGAGTTCTTGCCTGCCATGCCGGAGACCTGGGTTTGATTCCTGGCGCCTGCCCATGCAAAAATAAATAAATAAATAAAAAGTCTCCATCAGTTTTGAAAGATAATTTTGCCAGATATAGAATTCCCAGTTGGGAATTTTTCTCTTTCAGTATCTTAAATATATGATTCTACTGCTTTCTTGCTTCCATGTTTTGTGCTGACAAATCTGCTCCAAGGTTTCTGCTGACAAATCTGCACATAGTCTTATTAAGCTTCCCTTGTATGTGATGGAGCTTTTCTCTTGCTGCTTTCAGAATTCTGTCTTTGTCTTTGACATTTGACAATCTGATTAGTAAGTGTCTTCAAGTAGAACTATTTGGAGCTATTCTGTTTGTGGTATGCTGTGCTTCTTGGGTCAATAACAAAATCATTGAGACATAATTTTATGTCTTTCATAAGAGTTTGGAAATTTTTAGTGACTATTTCCTCCATTATTCTTTCTGCCCCTTTTCCTTTCTTTTCTCCTTCTGGGACATCCATAACATGTATAGTCATGTGTTTCATGTTATCATTCAGTTCCATGAAACTCTGCTTGTATTTTTCTATTATTTTCCCTGACTGTGCTTTTATGTAAAGGATTGCAGATTCTTTCCTTTGGTTCACTAATCTTTCCCTCAGCCTCTTCAAATCTATTGTTGTACACCTCCACTGTGTTTTTCCTCTCTTCTATTGTGCCTTTCATTCCCACAAGTTCTGCCATTTGTTTTTTTCAAGCCTTTGAGTTCTTCTGTATGGTCACCCAGTGTCTTCTTTATATCCTTTATCTCTCTTGCCATATTTTCCTTCAACTCATTTATTTGATTTCAAAGATTTGTTTGAACATCTTTATTTAGTTGTTTCATCTTCTGTATCTCATTTGAAGTATTAATTTATTTATTTGGCTGGACCATATCTTCATACTTCTTAGTATGATTTGTGATTTTTTGCTGGTGACTAGGCATCTGGTTTCCTTGATTAGTTTATTCTGGAGGTCATTTTCTCTTTTACCTAGGGTTTTCTTGTTGGTTGGCTTTGTTCTGTATCTGTGCTTTGACATTCAAGTCATCTTACTCTAGACCTCTAGCATAGCTTCTGTTTAACTAATAAGAATTTTTCAGCTCTTGCTTTTCTGGTTCTTACCCTGCCTATATGGCACTTTTTAAGGACATTCTCCCAAGACGTGATTGACCCCTATCAGATTTTCTTAGACAAGGTAGATCCAGGTCTCAGAAGAGGGCGTAATCAGTATCAAGTTTCCCTGAGGATGAGACCAGAAGGTTGCCAGTCTTCCCTGTGAAGCCTTTTGATTCTGTGCTTTTTTATCCTTCCCAGAAGATGGCACTTGTCAGCCTGCACCTCCCCACCAGTGTAAAGTTATACTATGCCTTTAATTCTCAGCAGACCCTGTCCCTGCCATGGCTGTGGTTGAGACCAAGGCTGAGGCAGAAGGCAGGCTTAAGCTGTTTCTGTTTCCCAGCTCCTGGGGTCTGAATTCTCTGAATGAGAGCCACCACTTGTGCTGGGTCTGGTCCTCCTCCCCCTGTTTTTCTTGAGGAAGGTATGCCTTTCAGGACATTATCTCCTTCAATTAACTAGTTACTTTGTCTCTCAGACATACCTTAACTCCAGCCTTGCCTGTGTCAGTATTGACAATTGAAAATGCCTGAGGCATTTTTTAAATGGTCTATTAAAAAGTTGAAATACTCCTTTTCAGAGATGGTCCCCAGCTCCCCAGCCCCTAAGGCTCACCAATCAAGAGCCAGAATTGGTACCTGCCTCTATATGCCCCTTTTCTAGGGGTACAGCCCTTTTCCAGTAGTCTGAGGTCAGCCATCTCCAAAAGTCTCTGTTTTTTTTTCTATCAGCTTCACTTTCTCTCTGTGGGAAGAGACCTCTGTGTTTCTTTTGTGTATGCTCTGGGTTAATTTGTGTTTGGAGCTTGTATTCAGCAGTCCTAATTTTTAAATTAAATCTGCAATTGGAGCTTGCTTGAGTTCTCCTTGCCTTGCTCCTAGCAGAGCCTGCTTCTTTTTCCCACAGGGAAGTGACTCCAAAATAGCTTGCCATGCCAGTAGGGGTGGGGTGCTAGCCTTCACAGTTTGGAAATTTTGCTTACAGTTCTGCAATGTGATCTTGGCCCTTCCATCTGTTCCAGATTGGTGTATGATGTGTGTCTGGTAACAGAGGTCCCCCCCAAACAGGCAATTCTTGGCTATTTACTAGCTACCCTAGAGGATGAATTAAATTCCATACCTCTCTACACCACATCTTGCCCCACCTCCCCAATACATATTTTTAACAGGTTTTGGGATCTCTATTATATTTAATCTCTTTGCTGAACACTGAGAAAGATCAAAAGAAGATCTATTTCTATTCATTGAAAAATGAATAAAGGGGTGCAAGGGCAGTACAGTGATAGAACTCTCACCTGCTGTGTGGGAGACCCAGGTTTGATTCCAAGTCCATGTACTTCCATCCCCCCCCCCAAAAAAAAAGATTCAACACATGGTGCTGCAATAACAGGATAGTCACATGAAAAAAGAATGAAACGTGACCCCCTCTACAAAAAAAAAAGCAAACTATGAATAGAAAACTATTCTCTTTTTTTTTGTCAAAATGCCAATGCTTATTCTTGCTTAAGATTTATTGATTATTTATTAACTGTCTGGGCCTTCAAGACAAAGTGTGGATAGGGAATGATTTTTCTTTCTTTCATTGTGTTTCTTTCAGTTTAGTATAAACAACATTCATGGTTGTATTTTCAGATTCTCCTGGGTTTAAGAAACTGGTGTTACTTAGCTTTTACCACTGGAAATGTTCTACCATTTTCAAAGTTCGGTAAGACCTGCTTCCAAAACAACCCATAACATTTCAAAAATTGGTGCTGGTCTTGACATGATTAATTTGTGTATGATGCTTTGATACCTAGAGGATTTTTAAACATTTTTTCTAACTTTGTGGCCCAGAATATCATCTATTTTGGTGAATGTTCCATGTGCACTTGATGTTCATGTATGAAATACTTTCCCATGCATAGTGTAGAAATGAGTAACATACTGGTGTGGCAGATTGGATTATGTACTCAGTTTTAGTTTGCTAATGCTGCTGGAATGCAATATACCAGAAATGAATGGCTTTTAAAAAGGCAATTTATTATGTTACAAGTTTACAGTCCCACAGTCATTAAAATGTTCAAACTAAGGTATCCAGATAAAGATAGCTTGAGTCAAAAAAGACCAATGGGTCCAGAATACCTCTGTCAGCTGGCAAAGCATGTGGCTGATGTCTGCTAGGGTCTTTGGCTTTTGGTTTCAAACAGCTTCCCAGGGGACATTTTCTTTCTGCACCTGCAAATACTGGGGTCTCATGTTGGCTTTGTCTGCTCTGTCATTTCTGAAGCTTTTTTTCAAAATGGTTCCCTCTTAAAGGATTCCAGTGGATGGGTAGAGAGACACATATCCATGGAAACCACCTGTTTCCATGATTGGGTAGGTCCCATTTCCATGGAAGCAATTTAGTCAAAAAGATCCCACCCAATAATATTGAATGAGGATTAAAGAACATGGCTTTTCTGGTGTACACAACAGTTTCAAACCGGCACATACCCCAATTTAGACATTTTCTTAATCTTAATCCCCATTTCTGTGGGTGTGATCCCCTTGTAAACAGCACCATTTGAAGATGTTATTTTTAGCTAAAATGTTCCAGATGAATGAAGGTGGGCCTTAATCTGGATTTCTGGAGGATTTATAAAGATGAGAAACAAGATGCCAAGGTCAAAAAAAAGCAACAATGAGAAGCAGGAAATCAGAGGGAAACTGAAAGAGAAAAGAGAGGATACTGCCAGGTAACAGGAACTGAAATTGAGGCCAACAAGCCAGTACCTGAATACTACTAACCCCCAGGAGGATGCAAGCCTTCTAGGTTCTGAAATGGTGAGACAATAAATTCCTGTTGTTTAAACCATTCCATTGTGCAGTATTTGTGCCAGTAGTTCTGGCAAACTAAGACTGCTGAGGACCAGGCAATGGCTTCACTTACTTCCCAGGACACTATACGTAATTGCACACTATTATAGAATTGACCTTGATTCCACTCTAATTTATTTTTTCGAAAGTAAATCATTCATAGATTCTATTATTTTAATCATTATTGGAAACGTCACTGCCCTGCAACTTGATAACTAACAGCAAAATATGTGACATGAAGTCACTATGGGACTGTTAGAGAAGCCCCATTCATCTAGGTGTCTAATTTGTTGGCATAATATTGTTTGTAACTGTGCTGGTTTGAAAGGGTGTATATCCCCTAGAAAAGCTATGTTTAATCTAAATCCCATTTTGTAAAGGCAGAATGATCCTGTATGTTTGAATATTGAAGTTGAAACTGTAATCAGATCATCTCCGTGGAGATGAGATTTAATCAAAGTGGTTCTTAAACTGGATTAGCTGGAGGTGTGTCTCCACCCATTTGGGTGGGTCTTGATTAGTTTCTGAAGTCCTATAAAAGAGGAAACATTCTGGAGAATGAGAGATTCAGAGAGAGCAGAGCAGAATGGCATAGCCACAAGAAGCAGAGTTCACTAGCCAGCGACCTTTGGAGATGAAGAAGGAAAATGTCCTCCAGGAGCTTCATGAAACAGGAAGCCAGGAGAAGCTAGCAGATGACACTGTTTGCCATGTGCCCTTCCAGATGAGAGAGGAACCCTGACCGTGTTCACCATGTGCCTTTCCAGATGAGAGAGAAACTGTGACTGCGTTCGCCATGTGCCTTCTCACTTGAAGGAGAAACCCTGAACTTCATCAGCCTTGTTGAACCAAGGTATCTTTCCCTGGATGCCTTTGATTGGACACTTGTATAGACTTGTGGTAATTGCGACATTTTCTCAGCCTTAGAACTGTAAACTAGCAACTTATTAAATTCTCCTTTTTAAAAGCCATTCTGTTTCTGGTATACTGCATTCTGGCAGCTAACAAACTAGAGCAGTAACATTCCCTTATATTTTAATGTCCAGAGACTCTATGTCCTCCTCTTATCCCTAATATTGGAAATTTTGTCTTCTTTTTTTTTTCTTGATCAGTCTGACTAAAGGCTTATCCATTTTATTGATCTTTTCAAAGAAATAGCTTTTGGTTTCATTGATTTTTCTCTATTGGTCTATTTTTACTTTCATTGATTTTCATTCACTCTTTCTGCTAATCTGGAGCTGAATTTGTTCTTTTTCCAGTTTCTTAAGGTTGAAACTTAAATAGTTGTTTTTCTGGTCTTTCTTAATTCCTAATATAAGCATTCCTTGCTATAAATTTCCCTCTCAGCACTGCTTTAACTGAATCCTACACATTTTTTATATGTTCTAGTTTTATATCATTCAGCTCAAAGTAATTTTCCTTATGGTTACTTCTAAATTACTCATGGGTTATTTAGAGTGTGTTGTCTAATTACCAAATATTTGGGGATTTCCAAATATCTCTCTGCTATTGATTTCTAGTTAAATTCCACTTTGATAAGAGCGCAGTTTATACTATTGTAATCATTTTTAAATTTATTGAGACTAGCTTTGTGGCCCAGAACATTGCCTATTTAGGTGAATGTTCCGTGTGCACTTGAAAAATGTTCCATTGTTTTGGAGTACAGTAATTTATAAATATCAAAAGGTCATACTGGTTGATAGGGTTATTCAAATAACCTGTACCCTTATCAGTTTTCTGTATACTTGTCCTATCAATTACTAAAATAAGAGTATTAAAATCCTCAAATATAATTGTGGTTTTCTTATTTCTTTTTTTAATGATATCAGTTTTCATCATTCTATATGGAATCTCTATTCCTAAATGCATAAATATGTAGGATTTTTTTTTTTTCCTCATGGGTAGGCACCGGGAATCCAACCTGGGTCTCTGGCATGGGCAGGCGAAAACTCTACCTGCTGAGCCACCGTGGCCCACCCAACATGTAGGATTTTATACACTTAGTGTTTGACTCTTTATCATTATGAAATGTGCTTTTTTTTTTTTTTTTTTTTTTAAAGGAAAGACAGAGAGAAGGAAGGAAGGAAGGAAGAAAGGGAAACATCTTTAAACATTTTCTTGTTTTATTGTACTTTGTTTTTCCGTTTTTTGTTACATGGGCTCGGGCCGGGAATCGAACCGAGGTCCTCCGGCATAGCAGGCAAGCACTTTGCCCGCTGAGCCACCGCGGCCCGCCCGAAATGTGCTTTTAAATCTCTATTAATAGTCCTTATTGTAGAGCCTACTTTGATATTAATATTGCCACTCTAGCATTTTTATCAGATTTATTGAAACATAATTCATAAACAATAAAATTCACCGGTTTTCCAAGTACAAATTGATGCATTTTAAGAAACATATGCAGTTGTGTAACTACCATCATAATCATGATATAGAACATTTCCATCACTCCAGAAAGTTCCCTTCTGTCTCTCTGTAGTTAATCCCTTCCTGCTACCCCTGGTACCTGATGTGCTTTCTGTCCCTATAGTTTTGCCTTTTCCAGAAAGTCATTAAGATGGAATCAAAACAGAAAGTAACATTTGGGGTCAGGCTTCTTTCTTTAACATAATGGATTTAAGATTCATCCTTAATGAATCAATAGTTTATTCCTTGCTATTGCTGAATGGCATTCATTGTGTTGGTATATCAGGTTTGTTTATTCATTTTCCAGTTGAATGGTATTTGGGTTTCTTCCCGTTTTGAGTCACTATACAAAGCTGCTACAAAATTCAAATACTAGCTTTTGAGTGGAAATATGTTTTTATTCCTCTTGGGTAAATGCTTAGGAGTGGGATTGCTAGGTCATATGGTAAGATTAGTATTTGAAACCTGACAATGGGGGTATTGGGATGTGCTTTTTAGTCATTGCCCATTTAATTCATGCTGGAATCAGTCCCAATAGTTATGAAATAGTGACTATATGCTAAGCATCATACCAGATGAGTTAGAGGTGTACACAACCCTGATAACTATAAGTAGACATATTATGGCCTTATGGATAAATATAGGCCAAATGTAGCCAGGAAAAATGTCAGGAAAATTCACAAATGAAGTTCTGAAATTGATCCTATGGTGAGAACTTAATTTCTTTTTTTAGGTTAAGATAAATAATCTTTTAAAGCATCAGCTCATGAAGTTATTAACCGAGTCTAACTCCTTGTTTAGAAATTCAGGTCTGCAACTCAAATATACTGCAGATATTCACTACATTTTATTATCAGAAATTTCTTTTTAAGGGTATAAAGAGTTTTCAACATATACCCAAATGATTACTGTCGAATGTAATCAGGGCTTGTTTACGTCCTCAGTATTCATTTAAGACTGAAGTAGCTAGAGTTACCTTCCCACTCCTGCTCCCAACTGTAATTGAGAAAGTAGAGGAGCCCATAGAGCTGAGGACACATAGGTAATGGGCGTGGCTGGCCGGCAGAATCTGACATTTAGAATCACTCTGCCCATCTGGGCCCCCGGCTGCCTTTGACAGGCCGGCGTGTCAGAGACAGAGTGTGGGGCAGGAGGGGGGGGGGTAGGTTGGGTGGGGGGAGAAGGGGCTGGGCTCTGCCAGGCAGTGCGCGACGACGCCCTTGCCTCGGCCTTCACCGAGCTGAACCCGAGGAGGCCACTTGCCTGGCTGCGCCAACGCCCCCGCCGTCCCCTGCGCATCCGTCCCGCAGTCTGCAGGCAGGTGTGAGCGTTGCACCGCGTGCGGTTACCCAACCAGCAGGCGGCGGGGCTGCTGGGCGCCTCGCGAGGGTGGCCGGCTGGTGGGTGCCTGCCTCCCTACCTCCCTCTTCTCTTCCTCGCGCCTGCCGGGGATGCTCGCGCGCGGCGGCCCCTCGCCTTTAAGCTCGCGGCCCCCGGGGGCGGCGTGTGTGAGTAACCGGGAGGGGGCCGCGAGGCGCTCCGCCGAGGGCTCGCCCGGGTTTGTCTGCCGCCATCACCTGACTTGTCGGAGGAGCCACAGCTGAGGTGGGGGCGGGGATGGGGACGCAGCGCGGAGCGCTAGAGAGACGCCGCGGCGCTGGCGGAGGAGGCGGCGGCGGGCGGGACTCGCTCCTGGGGCCACAGGCGGCGAGCGTAGGGACCACGGAGCTGAGGGCGGGGGCTGGGCTAGGGCTGGAGGCTTCGCGCTCTCGGGCACCGGGTCGGTGCGTGGCCGCACACACCCACCCGGCGCGGCTGCCCTCGGCGGCCCAGGGTCCGCTCATCCTGCGGCGGGCGGCGCCGCTCCAGGAAGGGTGAGTATCCGCAGCTGCGGCCGGGCCCCTCCCCCTGCGCCAGGGCAGCTCTGGGAGCGGGAGAGGATAATTCTAGGTCCGGGAGAAGGGCAGCGGCCGGGTGACAGCTCCGCGGCGTGCTCGGGGGCGGGCGGGGGGCTGGGCTGAGCTGTCAGCCTGTCTGTGCTCCAGTGTCGGCAACGGTAAGGCGCCCAGAGACTTGGGCGCCTCCGCAGAGCCCCTAGGCGGCCCCTGCCGCCGAGATTTGGGTGCGCGGGGAGTAGTGAGAGCTTTAGGCTGAGGTGAGAGGGGCCGGTGAGGCTGTGGAGACGGCGGGGCTTTGGAGGCGGTAGCGAAGGAAGGGGAGGCGAGGGCATAACATGGCGCAACGCTAGGATAATCTTCTCCGCCCGAGGGAGAGCGAACCCTTTGCAGCAGCAGCGCGAGGAGGAGGAGGAGGGAGGCGGTCGGTGCTTGGGTATCCGATTCATTCTACAAAGCCTGAAGGGATGCTAAGGAGGAAGCGCTGTGGCGGCGCCCGGGAAGTGGGAGGTGGGCTCCCGGCGGGCGCGGCGCCCCGGGAATAACCCGACGCAAGCCGCAGCTTGTCCCGACGCGGGGGATCAGGTTGCAGAGAAAGTGCTGATTGTAGGGGGTGGGGGGCTCAGAAGAGGTGAGGGGGGCGGCATGGGGGGAGGGGGGTGGGGCAGAGACGGTGTCACGACTCTGGGGCTCGGTGAGTGCATTCCTCCCGCCCAAGACCTCCAGGACCGCGTAGTCCGAGCCGGACCTGAGCGCGTTGCAGGCGCCTGGAGGTGGTGCCAGGGCGGGGACCAAGGAGGAGAGAGTCACTGTGCGGCTGGAGGAGGCAAGGCCTGGGTTCTCAGAGGCTACGGTCTGCGGGGTAAAGCAGGACCATCTCTCCTTCTTTTCTGCAGAAGAGGAGACGATAGACTCGGCCGGAGAAGATGTCGGGCCAAACGCTCACGGATCGGATCGCTGCGGCCCAGTACAGTGTGACAGGCTCGGCTGTGGCTAGAGCGGTCTGCAAAGCTACTACTCATGAAGTGATGGGCCCCAAGAAAAAGCACCTGGACTGTAAGCATCTCTTTATATAAGCGAGACGTGCGTACGGCAGAGGCTCCCGGGACGCCGGCGATGCGGCCTGGGCTCAATGTCGATAATGCTGCAGCCTTCGGAACTCCTAGCCCGGCTGTCCCCAAGCTCAAAATCTCCAACCCGGGAGATGTCACCTTGGGCCAGCCCTGAAATCTTGCCTTTTGAGCCATTTTTCTCCTGTTGACCTCCAAGGTCTTGATGGAGAAAAATTACATATTAACGTTGTAAGATACCGAGAAGTTTTATCTCCTGGACATGCTGGATTAAGCGCTTTTTACCCCTTTTTTCTTTTTCTTTCTTCATCTCCCTTTCCTCCCCTCTCCTGGTTAGAGAAGATAAGGGGTTGCACAGTCATAACCTAAAATGATAAGGTCAAACTTGTTACCCTAGTTGCTTCCTAAATGCATTTTGCAGTTCTAAAATAGTGTCATCCTTTTCCAGGTTGCTGCCGAGAAGGTTTTGTGTGTGAGTGTGTGTGTGTGTGTGTGGGGGGGTGCTTGTGTTTGAGTATGCATGATATGCCACCACACCAAATCTGAGCTATTGAATGAGGAAATTGCACTTCATAGATAATGGCGATTTCATTTCACACATCTTGGCACACTTCTTTGTCCCATTCTCAGAAAATGCTGAGCAGAATGAAGCTGTGGTGACAAAATGGATGTGCATTCCCAGCATTTGAGATGCTGAAATTTTAGATAAGAACATTTAATTTATATATATTTTTTCATGTTTGTGATTTGATCGAAAAAGGCTGTACTCTAAATTTGTATCTGTAGATTTCTGAAATAAATATTTCATTTGATTAGAATAGTATATATTTTGTTATTGAAAGGTGAATAGGGACCCTTAGAAAAAGGTTTTCATCTGCATTGGGTAATGAGGTTCTCTGCAAGTAAGGGTACATCAGAATATATTCTATTGCTATTCACTCCTTTTGACCTGCTTAGGATATTTGGTGGTAAAGACCAGTGTTGGTGTAAGGGACACAGGTATAGCCATTCCCATTGCCCCACTTGGCTTCCTTTGCTCATTCTGTGGTTTTCTTTGCTGTGGATCTTCCCCAGTGTCTGCCTTATGCAGCTGCGCAAATGGCACCTGTGTGAGCACTGACCCCAGACCTATAAGCAAAATTTGGTGAAGCTTACAACTGGACATTGTAAGGGTTACCCAGCCTTATGAATTTGCTTTCTTAATAATTGAGTAATTTTGCTTTTAGAAACTTAACTGAGGGAAAAACACCAATACTCATTTTCTGAGTGAGTTTAGCAAAATTTGTTGATTACAGTATCATGTGTTATATATGCATAACAGAAGGGAGAGGCCACTAGGGCCAAGCCACCTAACAGACTTGAAATTATAAATTCATGACCAGCTCATTTTGCTTCAGCATGCTGAATCATTTAGTCATTTTTCCATCAGTTTCCCCAACTCTGGAAGGATGACTCATGTCTTAAAGGTGTGTTTCAGCCTAACAAATCCTTGTAATAAAGATGTTACAGGTTGTGGGTTTGCTAAATGCTATGAAAATGATAGGTCAGTATATTTCAGAGAATATTCACAGGTTTGAGCATTTCGCTAAGACATCACTCAAAAGACTGACTTTTTCAGACCTAATTATTTATTCTCCTTAGTCTTTTTGATCTGTAGTAGTCTTTTAAAAGTTTTACAGAGTGGAGGTTTTCCAGTATCTCCAGCAAATAATGTGAGTGGGCTGGTTTTGAAGATAAGTAACATAGGGAAAGAGTCCTTGTTAAAATAAGACAATTTAAATAGGAACTGATGTTGAATTATTAATATGGAAACAATCATAATAGCTAAATTTATTGAGCAGTTACCTTATGCCAGGCACTGGGCTTTATTTACCTTGTTAATTTATCACAAAACAGGTGAAGGAACCACTGTTTAGGGTAGTTAACTTTCATAGCTTTTAAGTACTGTGCTTAACTGCTATCTGAGGTTTATTTAGTAATATTCTCTATTGGGAAGGATTAAAAAGTAACTGTGTTAGCCTGGATGGCCTGAATGATACAATTTCTAGATCATCTCCCATGTTTGTTTGGTTTTGTATGAAAGGAAGCATCATAATCCACATGCAAATTGTAGTCTCTATGATATGCATTAAAATTTCTTTATTCTGTCACTTAAAAAAATGAGCAAAACACCAAATACTGTGGAGTATTGGTTAGAGATTTTTTTTTAACAATTTTATTTTCCAATAACTATTATAGCATAATTTAACTTCCACTTAAAACCAATATTAGGAATTTGGAAAGATAGTTATTGCATATTGAAATTCCCATTCTTAGAAAGGGTGATATGGAAAATCTGAGTATATAAATAATTTTATATTTATATGCTTTATAAGAGAGGATCTTTGCTCAGAATTTCTTGCAAGGTTTCTTTAACAGTAGACTATCTTAGTAGTTTATTCACAGGTTTTCAGAAACACACCAGTTATAAGGGTGAGTCATACATGTAATTAAAATATGTAAACACATAACTAGTTCCCCATAGGCACTGAGGTAATCTTAAGTAGTTGGTATTTTAGTTTTGAAAATATTAAATACTAGTTGGGACAAAAAGAGCACAAAATATAAAGTTGGGATGTGAAACCTAAACAAATTTTTCTTTGAATTGTAATTAGTTTGATTTATATGTAACTTAAAAAAAAAATGGTTATATCAGTCTGACTACACGTAAACCCTCTGCTCAATATTAACACCAGAAAAAGACAAGCATTCGTTCTCCTTAACAATGTTGCACAATAACCACCTCTATCTAGTTTCAAAATATTTCTGTCATTCCAGAGTAAAACTGCTTACACATTAAATGGTTTCTCCCCATTCTCCCCCAGCCTCTGATGAACTTTTGTGTCTGGCTTCTTTCAATTAGCATAATGTTTTAAAGGTTGTAGCATGTATCAGTACTTCATTCTTTTTGGCTAAATAGTATCCCATTTCATATATATGTCACAATATGTTTGTCTGTTCATCTGTTGAAAGACATTTGATCTGTTTCCATCTTTTGGCTATTGTAAATAGTGCTTATATGAACATGCCTGTTTTCAGTTCTTTTGGGTATATTCTTAGGAGGATAATTTGGAGGGTGATATGGCAGTTCTATGTTTAGCAGATTCTGTATTAATAGTTTGGAACCACCGAACTGTTTTCCTCAGTGGCTGAACCATTTTGCATTCCTACCAGCAATGTACAGAGGGCTTCCCTCTCTCCACATCCTAGCTAACTCTTATTTATTTTTTTATTATAATCATCATAATGGTTGTGAGATAGTGTTTCATTGTGAGTTTGAGTACATTTTCCTAATTACTAATGATGTTGAGCATATTTTCATGTGCTTATCAGCCATCTGTATATCTTTTATCTTCTTTGGAGAAATGTCTATTTAAGTCCTTGACACATTTTAAAATTAGGTTGTCTTTTAGTTGTTGAACTGTAAGAGTTATTTATATATTATCTATACTAGACCTCTATCATATATGTGATTTGCAAATATTTTCTCCTATCTGTAATTTGTTATTTCACTTTGGTGATAATGCCCTTTGATACACAAAAGTTTTTCATTTTGATGAAGTGCAATTTATCTATTTTTTCTATTGTTGCTTGTGCTTTTTTTTTTTTTTTTTTTTTTTAACATGATCAGGCACCAGGAAACAAACCCAGGTCTCCTGGCATGGCAGGCAAGAATTCTGCCGCTGAGCCACCGTCTCACCGCCTGCTTGTGCTTTGATGCCATATCTAAGAATACATTTCAAAATCCAAGATAATTATTTTTTTTCAGAGTTTTGTGGTTTTAGCTTTTAAATTTAGGTTGTTGGTCCATTTTGAGTTAATTTTTATATGTGTATAACTTTAGTTTGGAATTTAGAGTGAAAAATTATAAGAATAGAGTTTATGATTTTGTGATTTGCTTTGAGAAATCATATTAATTGGGTGGACTCAGAAGCTTTGTGAAATGTGTATTTAATATTATTTCAATTACAGGTTAAAAGTTAATTTTTTTCTCTTTAGATTGATAGACTAAGAAAATTATTGTTGATTATGGCAATTTTTTAAAGGATGCTTAATGATATATAATTTATATACTTAAAGAAATGATTTGGAAAAAAGATTTAAAAAAGAAATATTTGTTAATATCTCGGGCAGGATTAATATAGTGCTAAGATAAGAGAAAAAGAAACTCTAGATATGTAGTCCCCGTTTTTTTTTCTTTTTTTCAATTACAGTATGTTTCTTGATGAAAAAAAAAAAACATTCAGAGAGCATCACCATGGTCAGTTGTTATATATTTAAAGAATATGGTCAACCTTAATAATCTAAATAAAGATGACATATTTTAAGGTAATTTTAGATTAAGAAAAACATTTATTTTATGTTCTCCCCATCTATAATAATGCTGCCCTTTATACCTGAAGAGTAACCCCCCTACCACTGTTATTTTGACGTAAGTTTTCTGGGTATGTCAATACAACTTCACCTCTTTACCTTTGTAACTTCTTGCACATATGTGATATCACATAAAACATCCAGGACACGATAAGCAACTTTCTTCATTACAACTCTTAATGCTACAGGGATGATTTTTTTTGTAGTTGATAGCCCAAGACAAATAATAAAGTAACAAGCTCTAGTAGTTCCTTGTCTACATTCAGGTACAGAAGGCATCCAGTACATATCCAAGTGCTATGTCAAGGTTTGAAAAAAAAGGGGTGGGGTTGGCCAAAATAATAAGCACAGGGGGATATTTGGAAGGTTTTGCAGCCATGGTATAAGATTTGTTCCAGTTAATAGTTCTTATGAATTATTTCTGTATATGCTGTATTTTATAAGTACCCTTTTAAAATTATTTTTTATTAATATATATTATATATTCACATATCATGTAATCATCCCAAGTGAACAATCAGTGGTTCACAATAGTATCATATGGCTGTGTATTTATCATCACAGCCGTCTTTTTTTTTCTTTTTTGTGAAACCATATATACAGAAAAGGAATAAATTTCAAAGCACATCACAACAATTAGTTGTAGAACAGATTTCAGAATTTGGTATGGGTTGCAATTCCACAATTTTAGGTTTTAACTTCTAGCTTCTGTAAGATACTGGAGACTAAAAGAAATATCAATCAATGATATTAGCAGCCATACTCATTTGTTAAACCTTGCCTTCTCTGTATAACTCCATCACCTTTGATTTTTTCCCACTCTTTAGGGGTATTTGGGCTATGCCTATTCTAATAAAAGTATCCTTTTTAAGATCAACAAAATTAAGTAGTATAAACATCAAATAAAACTTTATGAGAGTAGTATAAACATCAAATAAAACTTTATGAGAAGCCAAATTGGCTATCAGAGCTTACCCGTTTAATAAGTAGGTATTCAAGTTCTGAACCTCATGTTAAAGGCTAGTGGCACTTAACTAATGATTCTTTTACTTCTCAATTAATTAAAAATAAGATTGTGTTTTTTATAAGAATATCTAGTAAAAATAATGGGAGGTATGGATTGTGTTTTGATTCAAGGAAAATATTGACAAATTACCACAAAGTTCCTGCTGCTTTAGTTTTGTTTTTGTTTTTCATAAAATATCTGTGAAAAAAATTGCAAAAAACAGAATGAAATTTTAAATCTGAAGGGTATTTGCATTGCATGAGCTCATCTAGTACATGTAAAATATAATTTGATTTATACAAACACTATTTTCATGTTAAGTCAGTGGATATAACATATTTATATTTGTGATTATAAGTAGACCATTCTATGGTGCTAAAAGATCAAAACCATAAGCATAACTTATTGGTTATATAAAAGTTTACTGAACACTAGTATAACTTTGATATGAATTGTACTATCTTGCTGTAAATCCTTCTATCTTTTACTTCAGTTTTTCTCATTTAATTACTTGGTATTGTCTAAATATGCTCTCATTTTTCTGTACCAAGGTACACTCTGTTTCTTATTTTTGAATGACCAATCCATTTTCTTCAAGGACAAATAGAATTTTACCAGAAGGTCTAGCCCATGGCTTAGATTAGACTATATTATTTTTTAGGTAGTCAACAAGAGATGGGGAAAATGTACTTCTGAAAAGCATTTAACCAATTAGTATCCATACTATAAATCTGTAAGGGGTTCAGTCCAAATGGCCCTGTGGCTTTCTAGGATGATGCCCAGTATCCTAGGAAGGGAAAAAGATCATGAGAGAATTAAGGCTTGGCAGGAGCAGGGGAGCAGAAGAGGGACAAGTGGTCTTAGGTGATAGGAGGAAGCCTATTTTAGAAAGGCTTAAAAATAAGCAAGCTTTCTATTAGCTAGTGGAACAATAAGTATTTTTTTCCTTGATCTTTTTACTTTCTCATTTTCATAAGAGTCTCTTTTTATGGTATAATGTTGACTATATTTGGGTCACTTTAACTGTTTTTTTTTTTTTTGGTTGTGAAGGTCAGTTTGGTTAGTTGATACTTTTACAGAGCTAGTATAAAATTGGTAACTCAAACAGATGATTAAAAAATTGCCTTAGTGTTTTAAAAAATGTATATATGAAAAATTATAATAAACTCTGTTAATAGATTTTGATTGCAATATTAGCTTGTAGCATTTTAGATTACAATTGAGATTTTGTTATATTGCCATATTAGTTTTATTGTTTAATAAATTGCTGCTGCAGTCTTTTACCTGTGTGCTTAGTTGTCATGGTTCTCTCTCTTAGCATGTCACAAATATCCTTAATGTTCTTTCAATACAAGAAATCTTCTTACCTCCTCCCTTCGCATTGGTTGAGGCTGGGATAGGGTATTCTCTGGAGCTTATTTGGTTTCAATAACTTGGTAAATAAGGTCAGAAGTGAGATATAATGCTATTCCCTGAGGGCAGAGAATGCTTTCCTTACAGAATTGTATTTTAGGGGACACAACTCCTGAGCCAGCATCTAGTGAAAGGCCTTTAAATATACTTATAGTGCATTTTAAAAATCTGAAAAGCTGCATTTTTTGCCATTAAAAATATTTATTCTTCAGTTTTACTTCTTTTGGTAAATCCCTTTCTCTTTCTTAGACAAATGTATTGTTTGTTAAGGAAAATATTGCCTGTATGTTTTTTTCTCAGCATGTTGATAATCTGGCGTTTGCTTTATCTTTTCCTTCTCATAAAGATGAGAGTAGTTGCACAATGATCTGTGACCAAGAACTGATGGACTCTGCTTTGAAGCACTAGGGAGAAAACATGAACTAGAGAGGGAATTGTACCCTGAACCCCTCAGCCTTTCTATAGCTGTTTTCATGCTATCTCTTCATTTATCCCTAATGTGTGAGGATCTCCCTGTGTGTGTACATACTATTTCTCTATTATTCATCTTTAAGGAGGATCTTATTTCTTTTAAATAATTTTATGGTGTGCCATTCCTGGCTACTCAGGGGAGAGAGGAGAATCTAGATCTTTGTTTTCTTAATGTAGTCTTGTGTTTTGGCAAAATCATATGATTATTCTCTCAGGGTTAGTGTTTTTGTTCTAAGTCATAACTTTCTTCCTTTCTACATTAGCTATATTTCCTGACACCCATATCTTTAACTGTCCTTCTGTCTCTCTTGCTTATAAGCATTTTCAACTGTCTCCATGCAAAACATACAAATTATTCACATTCAGCTCTCTTTGGATGACCTCACCTGGCAACCAGCCTGTCACCTCTTGCTTTTCTTTCACAACCAAGGTTCTTGAAACAGTAACATATTCATAATCTCTAACTTCCCATTTTAAGGAAAACAGTCACAGCATCATCATTGTTGTCCATACCTATTCCCTTTTTTTCCCCTTCAAATATAAGACATATGTTAGACTGTCTCATTCCATCCTGGTAATTTTAAGTGTAACTTTCATATTTTTTAACTGTTTATTTTCTGTTCATCATGCTTTGTTTTTCATCTATCTTCCAGTTCCCCAATTCTCTCTTTAGCTGTGTCTTGTCTGCTTTTAACTCATCCTTAATTTTTAATTTTATTCATTTATAATTTCTATTTTTGAAGATTTTCCATATTTGCTTATTTTTTGATAGTCTGTTTCTTACTCACATTTTTGAGAGCCTCTTTTATTTCTTTACCATTTCAAACACAACTTATTTTATATTCTCTATCTTATAAGCCCATGCTTTAAGTTCTGTTTCTGTTGGGTTGATATTTTTTTGCCTGACCCTCAATCATGAATTTTTTTCCTCATGTGTTTACAATTTTGAATTCCAAGACCATGTTGGCTAGGGATTCATCTATGAGACTTCTAGGAATCCTAGGATCACCTAAGAAGAATGTGCATTGTTTCTGCTTCTCCAGAGGGTGCTGTCCTCCTGGGATCACCTTAGGTTGATTTCTGGTCTTAGAGTTTCCCATCTCATGGGAAATTCTCATCTGCAATTTGAAAATCTAAATCTTGGAAAGCCAAAACTGTTTTTGTAAATCATTTTGTGACAAAACCTGACTTGATATCATTTTTATGCTACCTGGTATAAATGTTTATATATTGTGCTACAGAAATATTCATATAAAGAATTAATTAATTTTATTATGGCATGCTGCCCACATTATGCTGGGTTGCCACATAATTATGGTGTGTTCCCCATATTACCTTGGTAAAATCTGAAAATTCCTCAATTCTGAAACACATATAGCCCCAAGGGCATAAATAAAGGAGTGTGGATCCATAGTATAAATTTGAATCCTGAATACGTGCAGGGGAACAGTTATGGTAGATTATTTTTTCCCTTATCTTCCCAATTCTAGGCTGAGTGGGACAAGTTTTCCTCTTGTCTTTCTTTGCTGGAGGATGGTCTTTTTTTGTTTTTGTTTCCTAATTTATTAAGGCAGTAACTTTTCAGGTTTATAGCTTTATGGAGGGATCTTAGTTCCAGCTAGCCACTTTGCTTAGTTCTAAGGCCTCCTCTCTATTCCCCACAGGGCTGTTAAAATCTAAATCTCTAAATTGCTCATATTAACACATGCCCTCAGGGCAGCCATCTTTTCAGTATCAGTTTATCACGCTAGTTTTCTGCAGCTTTTTTTCTTTTTTGGCTCTGGCGATTGCCTTTATTTTCTTTTACCTTCACCCAAATGGGTGGGAAAATGCTTGTAATATTTATCTAGGTTATTGGGTGACTTTTTCTTGATTTCTTTCACCTATGTGCTAGAAATGAAACTAGCCTGTGTTCCTAACCTCTGTTCTTGCCTCCTTTCATCCCTCCATGAGTACCAAACAGTTCACTTTTGAGCTTCCTTGAAATACGTTAGCTATATTATATTCTTCATTACTTCTGGGCCTTTGCACAGCCTTCTCTCTCTCTCTCCATGTGTATGTGTGTTTATATGGATATGTTTATGTATATGTGTGTATGCCTGGCTTTAAGCATTCCTTCTCAGTGCATAGATGTCACAAGAGTGAGTGCAGGGATTCTGTTTTGTGGTTTTTTTCCTTCCTCTATTCGGCAGTTTCTTTGAGTCTATCATTCCTAACACCAATCGCAGAATGGTAGCAGGCTTTGGTAAGTTTTTTAAATAATTGTTTATTTCACATTTCCCTAATTTTAGGCCCCCCTTTTATCCCTTGTAAACTTTCTAAATAAAGATTTTACTTTTACCTGCTAGCTTTTTAGAAGAACAAGGAGTTTAACCTGATCCATTCAAGGTTATGAAAGCATCAGAAATGTGATATTGGAGGGGGAAAAAGTTAAATTTGCTTGATTTACACAGTTAACATACCTCTTCTCATAGTCTCTTAACACATCCTTCTTCTGATACAGTAAAACTTTAATTTTTGGAAATTAATAACCCAGACATGAAAAGCTAAAATAATGAGCAAGTTGCTAAATATGAAAAATATCAGACTTTTAACATTGTACCTACAATATTCTTGGTTGTGGATTTAAAGCATATGTGTACGTCTCTTGTTATGTCATGCCATTAGTTATTAAATATTATATTGTTAGATATTAATATTAGAGAAAACTTGTCAGCATTGTGTATGTGTGTGTGTACCCATTTTTCTTAGTTTGTTTTAGGTATGTTACAATTGGAGAACATAGCTTTTCAATATTCATTTTATAATTTCTAAGTATATATATTGTGAACCATAAGAGTAATTATAGAAAAAAAGCATTATTTTGAAAGTTTCTGAATACCCTCAATTTTTACTAAAATGATATTTTTCCTAACTTTTATTATTGAACACTCAAGGGTTTTAGGAAAGCAGTGAGGAAAGTGAATAAGCTTAAGCTAAAACTTTGGATTCTTTTGTCTTTGTGAAGAGAGCAATAAATGTTGGCATATTTAATTTGACTTTTAATGACCTATTTGGAAGAAATTAGAAATTGCTCTCAGTGGTAAGGCTTTCAGTAGCTTATTAGCACAATCTCATTATTTATTCATTTCACAAATATTTGGGTATTTACCACATGCCAGGAATTGTTCCAGGAGGCAGGGATACCATGGTGAACAAGATATACACAGGCCCTCACATTAGGGAGCTTGAGACTTAGTAAGAAAAACAGAAAATGAAAGAAATAATTACAGATCATTCAGAAAGAATTAAGTTTTAACAGAGGAGGTGAAGATTACCATGGAATTGCATTGCAGAGGGAGAGTTGTTTCAGCCCAGACATGAGAATGAGTGGGACTTATCTATGGAAGGTGCAGGCAGGGACTGTTGCAGACTACTGTCTCAGAAGAGGCTCAGAGTACCTTTTAGGAATGTGAAGAAATTGAGGGAGACCAGAAAAATGGAGTTCAAGGGCAGAGAATGTTAGGAGATGAGGCGAGTTGTGGACAGGGTCAGATCTGGAGGTGCTTGAAGGCCGGAGAGAATCTTAGAAGTTGTCCAACCTCTTCATTTTTATAGATGCGGAAACTGAATCCCAACAGGGCAAAATTACATACTCTATGTATGTTAATACTGAATAATTATTATCTGTCTGCCTTGAGCAGAGGCCCTAATGTGCCATTGCTTTGTTCACCTATTTCTGATTGTTGGGTCTAGGTTCGAAAATATTCTCCATTCAGGTCATATTGGAAATGTATAAATATTTAAATGTGTGTGTGTATATGGGTGTGGTTATATATGTGTGTGCATATTTGTGTGTATATGTGTGTTTGGGTGTACATACTTTTGTAGTCCGGATTCAAATCCACCACAAGTGCACACCTAAACCAGTGTGCTTCTTATCCTCATGAAGCAGTTCCTGATGGTGTTCTTGAAGGTATTCCAGAACTTGTCCTGCTGGCTAGACCTCCTTTCATCTTTTCTTCCTGTCAGTTGTTTGCTACTTGAGTAGTGTTGGATGCCGACCCCAGAGAATGTTGCATGTACTGTTGGTGACAACAAAAACTAAAAAGATTACAGACTAGTATGATTTAGCTGAATGTATAAAATCAAACTTTAAAGGTCATTTAGTTTGGTCTTCTTCTATGGTGACATGATTTAAAACTTTCCTGAACTGTCACCACAAAAATAATGAAATTTTGTAAATAAGTCTTCTTAACTTCTTAACTGTTAAAAATTCGCAATGAAACCCCAAAATAATCACCGTCACCATATTTATTAGATATATATAAGTATGGTCATACAGTATTTTACAGGATTTGTCTGTTAGCACTGAAGAAAAAAAGTAAAGTTATTAAAATTTAGAATAAGAAGATATCCAAGTGAAGTTTACCCTTTTAAATCTTTCCAAAGTTGGCTGTTTTCATATCACCATTGTTCTAATTCTTTTCCTCAAAATAAATATTGAAAGATATCAGAAGACATTCTACTGATTCTTCTTTAACAACTGAGATAGAATTTTTAAGTCTTTCTATAATCTCACTATTAATCTGTTTAGTGTCAAACTGTACAGCCTAAAGCAGTTTTGCTACTACCTGCCCCCCAACCCCCAAGATGGTTGCAGTATGTACATGTATTTCTGGCCTCCTCCTTAGGTATTTTAACATTTAACATTATGGTTTTGACTAACTTAGAATAAGGATGAGCACATCCATGGTTTCCACAGGAGGCTGTGCTAGTGAGTGGGCCAAGCTGATACCTGTATTTCCTTACTGCTTTGTGGTTCTCTGCCCGTATGTGTATTTCCTTACTGCTTTGTGGTTCTCTGCTTGTTCTTTTTTCCCCCTACAATAATTCTTATTGTGGTTCCAACAGAGTTACTTAATTTTCAGTTATAGTTCATTGTATTTTGGGAAGTACTGTGTACTGTAGGGACGTTATTATGTCAAAGATATGTTGCATACATATGTATCCCAGTAGAATAGAAATTTGACTTTGAACCTTACTGTGGACTGTCTTAGATATTTCATGCAGTAGTCCTTTGAGTTCAGAAAGAAGTCGTTCCTCACTTCAGTTCAGCATTTCTTTCTCAAGTAGGAAAAGAATAGTATGAATCAGGTACTCAATTGGTGGGAGTATAAATTGGTACAAATATTTGAGAGGACAGTTTGGCAGTATTAATAAAAATCCTTGCAAATCCTTTGGTCTAACAATTTGATTTCTAAAAACCAAAATCACAGAAATATTTGGAAAATAGAAAAAATATATATATACCCCATGATGTTTGTTAAAGCAATGTATATAGAACAAAAATGTGAATACATGTAAATGCCAGATTCGAAAATGTTGGTGTATCCAAACAGTAAGATACTGAACAGCCTTGAAAATGAAAGTTGTCCAAATTTCTTTAACATGGATAATTTGTGAGGTATAATCCAGCTTTCTTTTCTTTTTTTTTTAGCGTATATTCCTGTAATGGATATTTGAAAGAACATATGACAATATGTCCATATATTGAAGCACTTTTCATTTCAAGTTTATACCTATAATAGTTATGACTGTTTTGTTTTCAGGCTACGGGAATATAGATCAAATTAGTTTGGGCAGTAAGGAAAATTTAGCCTTTGTAACCAATCTGAGGAAGAGGCAGGGATGAAACTAGGCCTTTTGTTCAGAATTCTCCCTTCACCCCATCTCTCCCGCGTCTGTTTCACATGATAGCAGTACAGCATCTGCTTTATTCTCTCATAATAATTTTCCCCAGTGAGACTGAAAGCATGTGGACCAAAGCTCTCAGGCGTACATCATTGTGGCATAATTGAGAGAAAGGACTCTCTTCCCAGAGGTGGAATTTTACAAAATCATAGGTAAGAATTCTGGTTTGCATGGCTCAGATCATGGCTGACTCCTGTAACTGACTACCTGGTGTGATACCATGACTGTCAGTGTCAATTAGAGCTACTTGGTTGGGAATCACAAAAGCTCAGTGACTTAATATAAGTTTTATTTCTTTCTCTTATCACAATCTACTGTGAATGACTCCTTCCAACGAGAAGCTCCTCTCATCTAGGGGTTCCATCACCTAAAGCTTCAGAATCCTCCACTGGATTCTATGCATCTTGGCTGACAGATGAAGAAAGACAGACTGGGGAGTATAGAAGTAGCTTTCATCATTTCTGCCTATATCTCATCAGCTAGAGCTCAGTTAGTAGTATCACCAAAATTCAGGAGAGTCTGGGAAATGAAGTCTACATATGAGCCCAGGAGGGGAAAACAAATGGAATGTGTGCACACAGCATTGACTCAGCCAAACCAAGAAGAAAAATTGGATTTTGGCTTGTCACTAATTTTATGCCACTGAGCGCGCCAAAGATTTCATTATTGTAGTAGAGTGGTCATTAATATTTAACAATAGGCTAGCTACTGTTTTCTCAGTGAAGCCAGATGAATCTGAGCATGAGCTAATAACTGGCCAGTAGACTCATTGCATGTTCCTCCATCCTTGGCAAACACTGAAAATTCTTCATGACATTTCTTTTTGCTAAGCTTTGATTTGGCTTCATAATGCATCTGCACGGTGGATTTTCACTGTCAATCATAGTTGACACTTAAGATGAAACAGATTTGTCAGTCCTTCTTTAGGCTATTTATTGGTCCTGGATACTAAGGTAAATCACTCACTGGATTTCCAGACGCCAAGAATTAGCATTCAGCTTGTGTGGTTAAACCTGTGATTCATCTGCCAGCGACCTTGGCTTTAGATGATTTAATTCAGTGATTTGCGTGGTTAGGCTCTCAGGAGAAACTCTTCTTTACTCCAACTGATGGCAGCAGAGGTTTGTTCTTAATTTTGTATTTTTGCATTAATAGAGGTAGTTTTAGCTATTGTAGGACAGAGAATGTATGCTTTGAGTTTTGCATTTAAAATTTTAACTTTGTCCAAGCATCATGTCTGATATTAATTAATTGACTTAAAATATGAATAATGAAAAACATATTTGAACTTTGATACCTAATAAGTTTTCTCTGAGTTGCTACTTAAGTACCTACATGGATATATATTTTTTATGTAAGATGATTTTTAACTTGTTTGATGTATAATACCTCAGCAGTTTGTCTTTTTCTTCAAGATTTAAGTGAAGGAAACTGAAGGGGTGATGGACAGGCTATTGTGTGAGCACTTGCTATACCTGACTCATGTACACGATCACTGTCAACTTCACAAACTCCCTGTGAGGTAAATGCTTTTATCTTTGCTTGCAAGGAAGGTAAAGAATAAGGCCCAAAGAAGTTGGAAAACTTGCCCAAGGCCCCTCAGCTAAAGAAGGGAGGAATCAGGATTTTATAACGATCCTAACTGCAAGACTTGGGTATTTTAGTTTTTTTTCTCCTCATTATGTTTTTTCCTTTTTGTCTATGCCTCCATTTCTCAAGTACCAATAAACCAAATAAAAAACAATTAATACGCCATGTGATTGTATTGGGGTGGGGAGGAGAGCTAAAGGAAAACCCTTTGCAGGCCCATCTCTTTGGCTAATGGGGAAAAAAGGCAGGAGTCAGGGGTTCAAATGACTGCTTTTGAGCTGAACTCACTCCTCATCATTCACATCTTTGCTAATTTTGTTACTGAAACTTTTACTTTAACATACTTTCTAAGTAAGGACCTTGGCAGCTGGTGAAGGAACAGCTAAGAGCACTGCTTAGATCAGAGACCAAGTATGAGTTTGGGCTTTATTTTCTGACTGTGATCTTGGCCAGGTTAACTCAATCAGTGGGCCTCAATCTCATCTGAGGCATCATGTGATTATGGTATATTTAAATGAATGCATTTGTTTAAAAAACAGCATTAACAGTAGCAACAACAAACTTCAACCCTAAATTACTCTACAATTTTTTGTTATTAGAAGAAAAAGCCTTTTAGACTCCAACTGTTATCTTCCTAGGTATCTTTCAGATTCTGTATGAAGCAATAAACATGCAAAAAGAGCTCAGCCTCTGCTGCATGACGCTTATCTTTGGCTTTTGCTTGATGGTAGTATATTACTGGGAAAAGGCATGAAAAGAGAATGGGGTTACTAAACCTCGTATTTTTATTCCAAAGACAAATATTAGTACTAATGATCCATTTATAAGCAGAGATTTATGTTTAATTAAAATAGCTCCTGATGTCAAATACAAATGATATTGAAATGTCTGTTATGACTTAACTGTATTAGCATAGATTATTGAGACTTGGCAGTATAGGTTTAGACTTGGCATTTTTTAGATTTTATTTTAAGCTTTTCATATAATAAAAGAGTGCTGTTTCTTTTTTCAGAAAAATATTGGTGTTTACCCATGGAAATGTCTACCACATGCAGGAAGTGATAAAGCTGAGCTATATGGACATATACAAAAATAATATATACAATATAAATCACATATATAATCTAAGCAAATATATACAATATAAAGTTTTCCATCTCATCCATTCTCAAATATACCATTCAGTGAAATAAATCATATTCACAAATCTGTGGTATTATTTTTTTCACGGGTCTTATTTTTTCATAGTTCACATTATATTTGGCTTTTTATTTTGAAATATCTTCAAACTTACAGGACAGTTAAAAAACATTACAAACCTCATACATAGAACTCCAGCATGCTACTCTATTCCCAGGTACCCAGATCCACCAATTTCAACATTTCGTATCTTTACTGTATCATTCTTTTTATCTGTCTGTCACTCTATCTCCTTACCGATCTAAACATCTGTCAAGCATCTATCCACTCATCCATTGGTCTACCTATTTATCAATCCATTTTCTGAATACTTGCATATAGTTCGTATGTATCAGGTACTTTGAAGACTTAATATTGTCATGTATGTTTCCTAAGAACAAGAATATTCACTTATGTAACTACCTTAAGTGCAGTTATCAAGTTCAATAAATAAAGTTTATATTATAATTTTTTCATATGTCCTAATAATGTCCCTTTGAACATTTTTTCTCTCTTGTTGAATCCCATCTGGTATTATGTATTGCATTTCATTGTCATTTCTCTTTAGTTGCAGTTTTTTTATTAATTGTGGGAAAATAAATACAATAGAAACTTTCCCATATCACCCATTCCCAAGTACGATTCAGTGAGATTAATCGTATTCACAATACTGTGCTATCTTTACCACCTTCCATTACTAAAACTTTCCCATCTCCCCAACAGAAAGGCTACATGTATTATGCATTAACTCCCTATTCTTCCTCTCCTGTGTCCCTGACCATCTGTATTTGAATTTCTGCCTTCATGAGCTTGCATATTCTCCAATATTTTCTTTGTGTTTACCACAGACTTAAATTGAACATCTATACAATCTCATTTATTTTGAAAGCAACTTAACTACAAATGCATGCAAAACTATGTTCCTATACCTTTCTGTTCCCCCACCTTTATGTAGGTCTCATCATAAATTACATGTTTATATGAGTCCAAACCCACAGATTTATCATTACATTTTATACGTTTGACTTGTAGATCCTGTAGGAAGTAAGAAGTGGAATTATAGGCCAAAAATACAATCTTCCTGGCATTTATATTTTTAAACTTTTAAAATTATAAAATATAATATATATACAAAAAAGCAATAACTTTTCAAGTACATTTTAACAAATAGCTATAGAACAGATTTTAAAGTTTAGTATGGGCTGCAGTTCCCTGATTTTTTGTTTTTTCTTCTAACTGTTCCAAGACACTGGAGACCAACAGAAATATCATATAATGATTCAGCAGTCATAAACATTTGTTAAATTCTATCTTCTCTGTTATGTTCTTCCTTCTCTTTAAATAGCATATATGCATAAAAGCAATAACTTTCAAAGTGCATTGCAACAATTTGTTGTAGAACAGGTTTCAGAGTTTGGTATGGGGTACAATTCCATAGTTTTATGTTTTTATTTCTTTAGCTGCTCTAAGGTACTGGAGGCTAAAAGAAATATCGGTATAATGATTTAGCACTAAAGCTCATTTGTTAAACCCAACCTTCTTTGTATAGCTCCACCATCACCTTTGATTTTTCTCCCACTTTTTAGGGGTATTTGGGCTATGCCCAGTTTAACTTTTTCGTGTTGGAAGGGGCTGTTGATACTATGGGATAGGGGGATGAAACTAGTTGATATTCTGGAAGGGCTGGCCCCTTTGCATTTTAGGATTTATCTGGTCCAGGGACCCATCTGGAAGTTGTAGGTTTTGAATAGTAATCCTAGTGCATGGAACCTTTGTAGAATCTTATATAATACCATAGGTATCCTTTAGGATTGGCAGGAATAGTTTTGGCTGGGGGTTGGCAAGTTAAATAGGTAGCAGTATCTAACTGCAGAGTGCCTAAATGTGCTCTCCAGTGTAGCCTCTCGTATCTTAACTCTCTCAGCCAGTGATAGCTTATTTGTTACACTTCTTTTCCCCCTTTTGGTCAGGATGACATTGTTGATCCTATGGTGCCAGGGCCAGGCTTATCCCTGGGGTCCTCTCCCATACCAGCAGGGAGACTTTCATCTCTGGATGTCATATCCCACATAGAGGGGAGGGCAATGGTTTCACTTGCAGAGTTGGGCTTAGAGAAGGGCCACACCTGAGCAACAAAAGAGGTCCTCCAGAGATTACTCTTAGGCATACCTATACGTAGGCTAAGCTTCTCCACTACATGCATAAGCTTCACAAGAACAAGCCTCAAGATCAAGGGTTTGGCCTATTGATTTGGGTGTACCTAATGTTTGGCATGGTATCCAGGGTTTCCCTGCCAATAATGTTTAATGGTTCCATAATTTTTATAGCATCCCTCAAGGGACTTTGCCAATACTTTTTGATTATCTGCTTAATATACTCTGGGATTTATCTAGGTATTACATTAAGCTACACAGGATTAAAGGCCCTCATTCTTATTCTGGGCTCCCTGTATTTGGGTTGGTTAAATGATCTATCCAGACAGGTTGAGCTAGATAATGTGCTACAGAAAATTTAGGTTCTGGACATAATAAAACTTTGTTCCTTTGGTCTCAGAGAGAGTGGGTGAAGTTCTAAAAACACGCAATGTTTCCTTACCCCTGTGTTCTGAATTACCTTAATCCCAACCCAATCAGCTTCATTCTTATCTCTAAATACCAGGATATACATACATCAAACAGCCCCTCAGAATCCAGAAATCACAATTACCGCTCTGAATATGACTGCTGGAAGAGCTTCATACTGGCATTTATATTTACTCATGTCATTACTGTCATTACTCCCACTGGAGATCTTTATTTCTTCATGCAGCTTTGATCTATTGACTATTGTCCTTTCTTTTCAACCTGAAGAACTATCTTTAATCATTCCTTGGTTTTTGAAGACGTTTTACCAGATAAAGAATTCTTGGTTGGCAATATTTTACTTTCAGCTCTTTAAATATGTCATCCCACTACCTTCCTGCCTCCATGGTTTCTGATGAGAAACTGGCATTTATTCTTATTGAGACTTCCTTGTATGTGACATGTTGCTTTTGTGGCTTTCAGAATTATCTTCAGTACTTGGCAGTTTGATTATATGCTGCAGGTCTATTTGGGTTTATCCTGTTTGGAGTCCTTGAGTGCCTTGGATGTGTACATTCATGTCTTTTGTTACATCGGGAAGGTTTCCAGCCCTTATTTCCTTGAGTATTTTCTCTGCCCCTTTCTTTCTTTCTTCTCCTTCTGAAACTCCCACAATGCCAATATTGGTACACTTGATGGTGTCCCACAGGTTCTTCAAGCTCTGTCTACTTTTTTCATTCTTTCTTTTCTTCTCTTCAGAGTGAAGGATTTCAGTAGTTTTGTATTCAAGTTCGTTGATTCCTTTCTGTCAACTCCCGTCTTCTGTTGAACACATCTAGAGAATTTTTAACTTCTGTTAATGTAGTCTTAGGCTCTGGTTCCTTTTTTAATCATTTCCGTCTCTCTATTGTTATTTCTTTGTGTTCATCTATTGTTTTCCTAACTTCCTTTGGTTGTTTGTCCATGTTTTCCTTTAGCTCTTTAAGTATAATTAGGACCATTTTTTAAAAAAGTCTTTCTTAGTGTGTCCCAAGTCTGGCCCTCTTCACTGATGGCTTCTAATGCTTTCGTCTTCTCTTTTACCTGATCCATCACTTCCTGTTTATTCGTATGTTTTGTAACCCTTTACTCAAGTTTGGACATTTTGTTATTTTAATGTGTTCTTGCTGGAATTTAGACCCTGAGGTATCTGTTCCTTAAGCTATATCCAGGTAGTGTTATGGCAGAACTTTCCTTGAATGCCAGGAGCTAAAAATAAATTTTAAATTTTAAAAAAGAAGGGGGAACAGTAAATACCTCTCCTAGTCTTTGCAGATTGACCTGTGTAAGTGCTCTTCCTCAGCGATTATTCATACAGTGAGCTCAGAGAATAGTTCCAGGCCAAAGTATAGGGGCTTCCCTGATCCGCTAAACACATTTCTTGTGTTGGGTATGCATGTTTGATCCTAGGAATTCCCCTGCTTAAATGAATATAAATGCACTGAACCCTCTTCCCTAGGAAAATAGTTTCCTTGTGGTCCCAGGCAGTGTACTGTTAATTCTGCAACCATCAGTCCCTTGCCCCAGACAACATGACTTGACTGCTCTCACTCAGCATTCTCTGGGAGAGCTCTGTGAACTGCCTTCTGTACGCAGGACAGATCCTAGGATGGCAGGTTCCTCGGACAACAGCTACCACACAGATTAGAACAGACATGCATGCTCCCAATTTATACATGAGGCCTACTCTGCTACCTCCAGAATGGGGACCAGGAATCTGCATGAGAGTGCGGGCCATCTCTGCTCTGAGAGGTGAGGCATGGAGGAGGAGCCAGTCAAAGCATCACTGCTTTTAAATAGTTTTTTTCTTGATTCATTGCTTCCTCTATTGCGGCAGTCTTTTTTTTACATGGGCAGGCACCGGGAATCGAACCTGGGTCCTCGTGCATGGCATGCAAGCATTCTTACCTGCTGAGCCACCGTGGCCCTGCGGCAGTCTTTTAATTGTCTTCTGGAACTTTGAGAAAGATGTTTCTGCCACTTCTTGTTGATTGTTCAGATCTTCTGTCTGCACTAAATCATTTTTTTTTATTAGCATGATCAGGCTCCAGGAGTCGAACCCGGGTCTCTGGCATGGCAGGCGAGAATTCTGCCACTGAACCACCATTGCACCGCCCCACACTAAGTCATTTTTGAGGACATCCTGTGGGGGAAATTTCAAATGATTGGAAGCCTGTGGATGAGTGATCTGAAGGGCTCTGGGTCAAGTTGAGATGGGAGATCATAAATATTTTGAAGATTTCATCTCCTTGAGTTTCCCTAAAGACTTAGTTTCCTGTTTAAATGTCTTTTGCTACTGCAGTCAGTACCATAAACAATGACGAGAGCTGGCACGCCGGTCTCTGCAGCTGAAAGTATTGGATGACTCTAGGTCCATGTTTCTTTTCAGTATAGTAAATAACGGTGGTTTTATGATGATTCAGAGGTTTTTGAGACTAGAAGTCTAGAGTTGAGGCATCAGCAAGGCAGTGCTTTCTCCCCAAAGACTGTGGTGCTCTGCGTCTGGCTGCCAGCATCCTTGTGGTTTCTTGGCTTGTATCCCTGCCTCATCACATGGCAATATCCTCCATGGTTCACATTTTGCATGATTTTCAGTTTATGTTGAGGACATGAATGGAAGTGGGAAGACATTAGGTATATTGTTTTTTATTATACATTAGTGAATTTCTAGTCGAGGCAAGATTTTTTAAATATTTAGAAAAATATTATATGATAGCAAAGTTAATTTAATAATAAATGACTAGGAGTCATGGTGAATCACAATTTATATTGCATACAGTAATAGTGACCTATATTTAAAAAACTATTGGGAAAGTAAACAGAACATAAAAGAACTATATAGCAAAATATATTAAAAATGCAGATATCCATTGTTTGAATTGAAAACATTTTGAAAAACTACTTGCTGGATAATTGAATGTTTTACATTTTTCTGTGTAAGGATTTGGCCTTATACCTAACTGCAGGTTGTATAGTGTGGTTAAGAATTCATAATATGGGGGTGCAAAGGTAATTCAGTAATAGAATTCTCGCCTGCCGTGCTGGAGAGACCTGAGTTCAATTCCTGACCTGTGCACTTCCCCACCCCTGCCCACAAAAAATAATTCATAACATTTAATAAATTAACAGGTACAATATGAACTTCAGGGAAGTTAAACTTCATAGAGCAGAAGTAGGTAATAATTAAGAGCTTTTAATATTTCTATACAGTGTTCTCTTATATATTTCTTAAATTGTAAAAATGTTAAACATCTGTCTTGACTTGACAGTACTATTTTTTAGTTATATTTTTAATCTTAAAAATCGAAGAATCAGTTCACACTAGTAGAGTATTAAATAAAAATACATAAATGGAATATTGACAATTTCTGTATTATAGTACAGCACATTATATATATCAAATCTTGTTTTTCTTATATAGAACTCCGTGTAATATTATAATTTAATAATTTTCTTTATATTAAATGACTGTTCTTTGCCTTTCCACACTGATTTTATAATTATTTTAGACTTGTTATAATGGAAACTAAACTAATCCTATCCATCTTGTTTTTCTTATATGTGCATAGAAAAAGACGTAAAATTGGATGATGCTAAGGCATGAGGTAGAGAAGCAGAAATAATCAAACTTATAACATTTCCTTGTCTCTCTTGAGCTAAAGATGCACTATTTTTGTTCCAAAACTTACTTGTGAAAATGAAGAAGATTTTAGTGCTGTCTGTGCTCTCTTTCCTTGGAGATATGTCAGTATATATATAACCAACCAAACCAAACATTCAATATATCTGCTGTATTAGCAGTGAATGAGTAGTTTATTATTAATGTGTAACTGAGCTGCATTGAGTTTTCTTAAACCTACAATCTTCTTTCTACAAGAGCTTCTTAACTAAATTTTGAGGTGTGTTTTAGTCATTTCTGGGTTGTACAGAATAGGAACAATAATCAGATCACAAACCTTGTAAAGATTTTGCTAAAGAAGAGGTACTTCAGAAATGTATTATGTTTGTTTTTTGAATCACAGTATTATCCATTCCTCAAGAGACTTATTTGTTGTAGTAGTATTAGGAAGTAGTCTTTGGAAAAACTTTAAATTCTCAAGGCTATAGTTTTTATGGCCATGATCAATACAGCTAGTGCTTCTTTTCATCTTTATGTTTAAGGAAACTTACCTGAGAGTACTTTTATATTAATTACAAATGCAAAGAAAATTTTAACCAATTGTGCAGAGATAGGGGAGGGTGAGAGGAAAATTTTCGGGTTAGTAAAATTGTAGTAAACCACTTAAGATAAAATTTTATACCTTGAAAAAAATGGAGGGTTAAATGTCAAAACAGAAGGAGTAAGATAGAAAAAATGGGTAAGGCCACCTGAAGAAATGGAAGTTGGGGACAAAATGTTTGTCACAGATAAATAGAAAATTAAAGATATGGTACCTATAGCGATAAGTTTTTCAAGAGTGATGTCAAAGATTATTTCTTAAATTGTTTTCTAAATTTGGAATCTCCTTCTTTGCTTTATTATCTCCTCTCTTTATCTTAGTACTTAGATTACAAAGCAGAGGAAGAGACAGCATACTGAAATTTAGTGTTTTATACTTTTTTTCCCTACTTATCCCAAAGTTATTGGGAAATTTCTAATTTTAGCGCTTGTTTTGTGTTTTATTTTTCTAGTAATCTACCACTTCTTAGCATTCTTTCTATGAGCAAAAGGAATTGAGGCTCATTTTTCATTGCTATATTCAACAAATGTTTATTGGTGGCTATAGAATATTCTGTTGGGTGCCTTTGTTTGCTCTTGAAGTTTTATAATTTGGTAGGAGACAGAATTCAATTTTGAAAGGATAATTGGATAATTGTTTGAAATCTGTGCTATGTAGTCTCATAGACAGGTTATAAAGACCTCGATATATTCAAATATAAAGATACAGCTGAGAATTCAGTTACCATCATGACTGTTTCGTCATCAAGCTGTTTTGACCTGCGACCAACTTCGCTTTCTTTGGGTAGTCCTAAATGTCTTTATCCCAAATGTTGTAGGTGGGATAAAAGAGGATGTTTTCAGGTCCACCCTTAGCTGTGATGGGTGGCACACGTAAAGGTGGAAGATCTCAGAAAACGGGCACCTTTGTCACAACTGAGCAACACATCAGGAGGTTCAGTAAGCAAAGGGTCCTCCATGAACTGATTATTTATTGAGATGCAGGAAAACAGAGATAAGACACAACAGTGTCTATTGAGAGCTTCATGGGCTATACATAACAGACCAGTAATAATACACCAGTGTGAGTGATATAATGGACATATGACCGATGTGTTGTGAGAGCAGAGAGGAGGGAGTGCACAATCTTTGGCTGAAGGGGTATATCAGGAAAGGCTTTTCTGAAGAAGTGATGTTTGGCTGATCATTTTAGGATGAATAGGAGTTTGTTAGACAAATAGACATGACTAGGCTTGGCATATTTCGCATGTAATGAAAAGGCCTGTGTGAGAACAAGGGTGGAGCTGTGTTGTAAAGATTCACAGAGATCAGCCCTGAGTTTTTATCTATAAAGCAGCAAGAAGCCAAAACAGAATTTCACACAAGCGAGTTCCACTAATGCATTTATTTTCAGGAATACATATGTGGTTATGGAGACGATGCCTACATTAAAGAGAGTGGAGACTAGATAAAAAGATATCAGAATGAATCAAGTGATGATGAGGGCCTGACAAGGAAATTACTGGGGGATAAATGGAGAAGCTAGATCTGAGAGGAAGCTCTGATACCTAAGCCATGGGATTGCAGGTAAGGAGGAGAGAACAGATCACAGTAAACTAAGATTTTAAGCTTGGCACACAATGGTGGCAAGGGTCATGGGTTTAGAAACATTGAACACATCCAAGACTGAACTCATCATCTTTTTACCCATCTCAGTCATCTGCATCTCGGTTGGTAGCAGCTTCATCCATCCAGTTATGGGAGCCAAAAATATCGGAGACATTCTTGACTCCCTTCTGTTTTTTCATACCCTATATTTAGTCAGGAAAGTTTGTTGTTTCCACCTGTCTACCACTTCCTACCATCTTTACGGCTACCTCTGAATCCCACCCATCACCAGGACTACTGCAATAGCTGCTTCTGCTTCTGTCCTTTCTTCACCCCAACAGTGTATTCTTAGTGCAGCAGCTAGGTGATCTTTTTACACTTCCAGGCATGACACCGCACTGCTCAAAACCCTCATTTAATTCAGCCTAAAATGTAAAGGACTTAGGTCCTATTGGATCTGACCTATACACGCGCCTACACACACACGCATGCGTGCATGTACACACCAGACACCAGACACCCCACTGGCCTCTTACTGTTTTTGAACAAGTCAGGGAGGCCCTCTTGGCACTGACTGTTCTCTCTACCTCAAATGCCCTTTCTCAAAATATTTGTGTGGATAAATGAAATGGCCTCTTCCTGAGATGAGCCTAAAATATAAAGGGAAAAAAAGAACTATCCATAGCAAGAAAATCATGTTGTATTTAAACTCTTGGGTGTGCTGTGATACAGATATGGTTTGAATATTCTAACAGTAACGTTTTTGGCTGAATTTCAGTTGAACTGTGTCACAAACATACTACGCTCCATTTAGTATATTTGTATTGTTTCCCTGAAGGGCATGGAATAATTTCTGCTGATTTTTTTAACAATGTTTTTCATTATCAAAGCATTATGAAAGTGCATTTAAAGTCATACAATAAGCATATGTTCCTTTCTGAGATATTTTACCACAAATCTCCCTACATACTTCACTCTACCTTCATTACCAGGGTTGATCAAACTCATGAACTCAACAAGCTAAAGAATGAACAGCCAGGTTAAATGAGACATACACCACCTGGTTAACTACAATCTAATCAGCCATGTTAAGTCCTGTATTATGTCCACTCTTCAATATCAAAACTTAATAACCTTGGCCTTTATAAAAAACTTATAAATAAAAATTAAAAATTATTACCCAAGAAAGTCAGAACCTAAGGAACATAACTTATTCTTAAAGCAAGGCACTAAAAGTGTCTAAATGGGCTTTCATGCCTATCAACAAAAAGGTTGTTAATTAGCAAAACTGCTTAGTTATCAACACACTGGTAAGAATGCCACTAGTTTTTTCTAATAAGCACAGTGGAAGCTGGCATTCATTTTGTCCTAACTCAGTCATACCCCCTTGGGAAAGCATAATAAAGAAAAGTTTGATTAAGCTCAACTAATGGAATTTAGAATTGATAAATTTAGTGTCAGCCATTGCGTTCCATTAATCCAAATGAATGTAGCAGTTGACCTAAAGAATGTTTAAGCTGCAGTACATTACACTCAAAACTCAGCTGGGCTATGTAAAACACTAGATAATATAGCAGTAAAATATGAAAGTAATTTTATCCCATATAATGACTTAGGCCCAAATTGGGCCCTAAATTTAAATAATTTATTTAGCTGAATTAGTCATCAAAAACCTCCAAGCTGCAGTTTAAAACACAAAAGCTTGATCAGTGTTGTGAAGAATAGACTTTTAATATTTAAACTCATAAAATTCATTACCCTCTAAACCCTATTAGTTAAATATCTCCATGGTCAGTAGCTTAAAAGAACTAAATAATGAATTTTATTGTAAGTTAATAACATAGCTTATTCAGAAGAGCCTCTTTATATCATTAAAATAGTACTTAACAAAGTAGCCAATTTATACCTGAGAGACTGCATTGAAATTGTCTGTTTTGGACAGGCCTGGTATAAGAATTCAAATAAAAGACATGAGAAACAAGCAGTGCTGGCAAAAGTACTTGAAGGAAGGCTAGCATTTAGGCAACTGAGATAAAGACATGGTGGATTCCAGGTTCCCAACAAATATCTGATGAATGTCTACTGTACACCAGGTACTGTTCTAAATCCTTTGAATACAAAGTGAACAAAAATGAATGATATTGCTGCCCTTGTAGAGCTTACATTTTGGGTGGGGAGAAGAGAGTCAATAAATAGCAAGCGTAATAATTAAGTAAATAGCATAGTATGTTAAAGGCAGAAAGTGCTATAGAAAAAAAGAGAATGAGGAAAGTGATGAGAGCACAGGTACAGAAATCGTTAGTTGGAGCCTTGAATGCAAGTTGAAGATCACTGAATTTTATTTGTAGGTCATAGACCAATGAAATTGTTTAAAACAAGGGAATGATCAGTTCATAGAAATGTTTGAGAACCTCAGTCTTGTGGAAGGCAGAGAAGATTGAAAGGATTGAAGTCCAGTTGATAGGACTGTCTCAGAAGTCCAGGAGCAGGTTCTAAGGGACTGACAGGTGGTGATTACAGGGACGTTTGAAAGAAAGACTGGGTCAAAGACACGAAAAAGTTCATAACACTTGGTCATGCAAACAAGAGTAATAAGAAAAAGGAAAGCTTCAAGTATAACAGAGGTTCCAAGTCCAGTTTTGTCCTGCAGAATGGTTTAATAAGAACCTACGCAGTCTGTTATACTCTTATAACCTGTTGAAATTAGGAATACCTCTCTCGGTGTTGGGCCTTATTTTTATTCTATTTAATAACGATGAGGTGTATGTTTTCAAACAGAGCAAAGTGTTTACCCTTTCCTTTTTTCTTTCTCTTAGTCTATGTCAGGCGACACTTTAGGCATTGCTTATGCAACTTCCAGCCCTCTGCCAGAAATAAGATTTCTTCAGATATGGAAGGAGGCCTGGGCCTCTGCGTCGGGAGGGTTCACCTTTTGGAGGAGGCACGGAGGCATTTTTTTTCCCAGCCAACGACCACATTCTGAGACACCACCAAGCAATTGTTTCTATGTGGGAATATGTTCTGACCCTTATTATAACTTTCTCTGAAGCATAAATGTTAGGTCTTTGGTATCTAACCATAATTCTTGCCTTGTTTAGATGCTGAGGGACAAATTTCCCTTCATTTTCCAAAAGGAATTTAAAGCAGCAAGAATGATCTTTAAACTAAAGAGAATTTTGACAAGGCCTATGCAGATATTATACTTTCTCCTCCCTCTTTTTTGTCACATGTTGGTTATCTTCTGGGAAAGGGACGGAGATCTTGGTGTAAGTCAATTTAAGAATAATTGTCATGGTTTTCTCATGCCATCTGTTCCTTTAAGAAAGAGGAGTTATTACATGAATGTCCTAGGATTTCTTGTAATTGCAATTAATGTCAATGTGATATTAAATACTTTAGGTTGTTTTTCTAATAATTTATAGAGTTCCAAGAATTGTAGTTACTATTGCAGGTTTTTGAGATAAGGAGAAAAGGAGTATTTATTATGGTTCTCTCAAAAAAGTTTTATTTCATGTTCATAACCTTTCAGGAATTTTGCTAGTGAAGCAGAGCTCACATTTTAGTAAAGTGTGCAGATATGTGAATAAATCTGCATGATATTGTGCGATGAGCTTTAAAGGAATGTACAGAATGCCATGGAATGGTTATACCTGGCTAGGTCCAAGGAAGCTCACAAAGAAAGTTTAGTGTGCATCCAGGATGAATAGGAGCCCCTTAGTGGACAGGTTGAACAAGAGAAGGCCAGAGAAACAGTTCATACAAATATTTGTGGGTGCAAAAGAGCATGAGGGGAGGAGGGTATCAGAGGGGTAAGACAGGCTGTGTGTAAAGAGGTGGCAGGAGGTGATGGAAGTAGAGGGGCAGAAGGTCTGTGTTAGGGTCTCATCTGAACCAAGAATTCAGAAAATGATCTCAGTGACTGCTTTCTCAATTCTTCCAGTGATTGCATGTAACTAGTACCAATTTTGATGCCTGAAAGATAAGTTAATTTGTTACGTACAATGGTTCTTTTAGGATTTTGGGCAACAAAGGTTGAGAAGGATTGGATGAAGTGAAATTATTCATTTCATCAGTAGAAAGGCATGGTCACATTTGTGTTTAGACATTTACTTAGGAGTAAGGGGTATAGGATGTTTGAGAGTTTTTTATTGCTTCCTGGAGTAATGAAAATGTTCAAAAATCGATTACGGTGATGAATGCACAACTATGTGGTGAAATGTGAGCCACTGATTGTATACTTTGGATGGATTACATGATATGTGAATATATCTCAATAAAAGAAGGAAAAACGTTATGATGCAATTGTGATAGTGATTCAAGTGGGAGACAATAATAAGATTAAGGCAGAGCTGAGAAACAATTCCAGGGCTATGTAGAACATAGGATTTTTATGACTTGGTAATTGATTGAATATGGAGGATGAGACAGAAGATAAGGATAATGCTGAGTTAGACAGTTGAGGTGTCTTACTATCATCTGAGCTAGGCAAAGTGGGTTTGAAGAGCAGGTAATGGTTCCATTTTTGTATTGCTGGGTGTGAATTGCCAGGGATCATCGAGGTCTAGTAGATACATAGACATGGAAAAGACTGCATAATAAGAGAATATTGTCTGAGAAGAAAGGAAAACTGAAAAGTGAATTTGGGGACACACACCCAATGTTTAAGAATTAGGGGAAGAGGGGCAGCCAGAATGGGAGATTGAGAACAAGAGGGGGAGATAAGAAAAACAAAACATTTGTTTTCTCAATCCCAGGAAACATGATTTTAAAAATAAGGGAATACAATGGCACACAAACAAGATAGGGTGGGAACTAGAGAGTGTCCTTTGATTGACACAGTTTAGAGGCCACTGCTGATCCTAGAGCAGATTCAGTGGCATGGAGTGAAGGTCATTTTGCAGAGGCTCCCTGAGGCTGGCTGGATTCCAGTGGGTTCCAGAGGCTTAGCTGAAGAAAATGAGAGAGCAAGGCAGGGTGGGTTTAGGGAGTCTCAAAGACACACATGTCCAGAGAGGAATAGGATGTTTTTTTTCCCTATGAGCTAGGTTAAAAATGTAGTTAGGCTTGAAGAAGACACAGGGGAGAGATACCTGAAAGAATAAAGATGCAGACTGAGCTGGCAGAAAGACCCAGGAACTGAAAGCCCAGGCTGAGGCATGGCCTTAGGAAGGAGGGGAGGCCTCTTCTTTCTCCAAGGTCAAGGCGAGAATAGTGGACTGTCATGTCACCAAATGGAAGGGAGGTCCAGAAGGTATCTAGGAGAGCTTTTGTTACCCTGTAACTTAAAAGAATGTTACACATTTTTCTTGCTCCCACTTCTGCTACTTGGTAATGGGAGTTCTGTAACTCATAAAGTTTTAAATTTAAACTCTACATCTCAACCATTTTTGAGTCTGGGATATTTGCTACTGTTCCCTGCCCACCACCACCACCATGAGAGCAGATTTTTTTTTTATTCCTTGTTTCAGAACACTCTGGGAGGGCAGGGGAGAGAAATGGAGGGCCTAGATTGATCATCTTTTGTGCAGGTTATTGTGTCCATAGTTGGTTGCCAGTTGATAGGTACACCCCTAACCTCTCAACCCAGTGTTCTCAACTGTGAAGAATTGTTCTCAAAGTATACACTCCTTCAGTTACCTATATTCTCTATATTCTCTAGCATTCTCCATGTCCAGCAAGCAGAATTCTTCTCCTTTCCTCAACTGTTTTTCTCTTATTTTTTCTAGCTTTTTTTTTTCTGAATCGACTAGTAATCTCTGTCATATTGTAAACTATTGGTGTATGTTACTGTGGACTTTTTTTTTAGCATGGGCAGGCACCAGAAATCGAACCCAGGTTTCCGGCATGGCAGGTGAGAACCCTGCCTGCTAAATCACCATGGCCCGCCCACTGTGGGCTTCTATAAATGCAAAGAACCTCATTTGTCTTTATCTTAGAGCTCTAAATGGGAGGAAGGAGCTGAAGAGAAACATAGGAAATTTCTCTCCTTATATTGCAGGGTCTTAGAAAAGACGTGAGGCTGCATGTGGTTCTACAGAACCAGCAGAGGTGGGAAACCTCATCAGAAGCAATGACTGGTAAAAATGAAATTCCAGACCATAGTACTGGGGTCTCAGGAGAAAACAGGGTCGGGGAGGGAGGAGCAAGGATAGAAGAGTTTGATTTGGGGGAACCTACAGTTGTTATGGAGAGAATTATTTGATTAAACTATAGGAATTTGCTGATACTGTTAAACCATGTTTGACAGACAAAAATGGAAATTTCGTGTAGTTCAACCGAATGTGTTCCTGATTCTAAATATACTTTTAAGCTTTTGTATCATAACCCCTTCAAAAGCTAGAGACTGTATCTTTGATTATGTGTGAGCATCTCGTTCCTTTAAATCTTACTTGGTTAAAACAGGAAGCACTGTACACATATGCTTAGTGTTTATAGACTGTTACTCATGCAGCATGGTCATTTGCCCTCAACTGAAACTGAAGAAAGTATTGGTCATTCGCGGAAACAGCTTTCCACACTAGCCTGCCTTCAGCCCCTAACATATTCAACTTCTTATTCTAGACAGGTAGGTCTCCACGAGGGGCAATTTTGACATCCCCTCTGCCTGGGGACGTTTGGCATTATCTGGGGGTGTTTTTTATTCCCTTGTCAGGGAAGGGGGAGAGGATGTCTTAGTTCTGCCTGTGTTGCTAAGACAAATATCACACAGTGGGTTGGCTTAAACAACGAAAATATATTGACTCGCACTTTTAGAGTCTGGAAGTCCCAAATTGAGGCACTGGCAAGGTCATGCTTTCTCTTGTAATCTGTAGCCTTCTAGTGATGAATTTTTGCAATCCTTAGGGTTCCTTTTCTTTTATACCTGCCTCTAACACATGGCAATATCCTTGGTCTCCTCCTGTGACTTTCTCTGACTTCTGGATTTTACATCTTCTGGCTTTTCTGACTGTATCCAAATTTCCTCTCTTTATAAAACCTACTCTAATACAGATTAAGGACCACTCTGATTAGTTTGGCCACAGCTTAACTAATAACATCTTAAGAAGGTCCTATTTCCAAATGCATTTATACCAACAGGAACATGGATTAAGAGCATAATTTTTGTGGGGTACATGATTTAGCCCCCAACATGTTGCTACTGTGTCAAGACGGGGGATGATGCTAAACGTCCACTCCCAACAGGACTGCCATCCCTCACTGCCAACCAAGAATTAACTGGCCCCAAATGTCCATAGTGCCAAGGCTGGAAAACCTCGTCTAGATTGAGCACTAGGGAATTTACTGCATATCAGGGGGCTACTTACCTTTTCATACTTCTTAGTGGTGAGCATGAAAAGTTTATAAGGAGATAGGCAGAGCTGGGATGAATTAAATTTAATTAAATTTGAAGAGAATATAATAGAGCAACAAAATGGCCAAAGTATCCCATATTTGTGAAGCTGCTTGTCTGGTGCACATGCTCAGAGCACTTAGACACGGACAATTTTTTAAAAAAGAGATGAATCACTAAAGAGCAAGTTTTTGGTAGGCTGTAATAGTGCCAGATGTTTTCTATCATTTAAATGAAGGGCAAAGAAAATGAGAAGTTTAGAAGTTATGTAATATGGTGTCAGGGAAGCAGCCACAAGAGTTTGCTTTACTTATTTAAAACCTTACTTATTCCTCTTGAATTATATAGGTGATGTGTCTATGGTTTGGGTTATTAGTCTGGGTAAAGTTTCAGGCACAAAATAGTGGTACAGGTATGAATGGAAAAAACTTGTGATATGATAAACTCTTTAGCACTAAAAACTTAGACTTTATTGAAATAAAAAATGAGAAGTTTAGCTTTTTCTTTGACATGAATTAGCTGATGGTTGAGAAGGTTTTGTAATTATGTTTGGGAACTTATAGCTCTGAGAACTATAAAGAGGTGTTACGGTATCCTTATAAAAAGGTATTAAGAATTCAGTAAATAACGCATTATCTGTGTTCTGGGAGAGATGGCTACTTTGATTTCTCTTGCTTTGTGAAAAATTTAATAAATAGGCATGTGCAATGTCTAACTTGGCAGTTATGAACATTGAAGCTTTTTAAAGCTTAGAGATTACTTTCCTCTAGAACATTGTTCTGATTAATATTTGAGTTCTGCAGGCATCTCACCAGGACCTATATTAATGATAATGTGCTTGAAGTGTAGTAAGCAGAATACTGTATCACTGAAGAAACTAGTCACTGTTACAATGTTAGAATGTTTCTAGGATCGAAAAGACATTGAGTTCCCTTTGAGGACGTCAGGAAAGTCTTTCCCTGCTCTCCCCTAAGCTACAGTCCAACTAGGAAGGTGAATACTTTTTCTGCCTGTGGAATAGAAGAGAGTGATGTGGGTGGCTGAGTGGGGATTCCACTGTGCAGCACCTAGAGAATAGGAGGAGATAGAGGTGGGGCTTGGAGCCTGTGGGATTGGCCTACCTGTTCACTTTTCTGTTACTACCATCTATGATTTCCAACTAGTCTGTTTTTCCCCCACATTCATTCTTTAGTAAGTGCATCCTCAACTTATTCTCTTCTGTGTTTCTAAAGCAAGTATAAAATCCTTTTTGAGAGTCATCCTAGAATTAGCCTGTAGATTTTGCAAAGGAGAAAAATCCTAAATGCTTGCAGTGGGAATTGCCATTTCTGAGTGCTATTTATTTTTAGGAAATATAATTTTCACATATGTAGGTAGGGAGCTTGATTGGAACAGCAAAGTGAACTTTGCATCTGCTTCTTGAGTCCTTTTGAGAATCCCGTGATAAAACACTGCTTTTTGGGGGGGCTTGAGAGCACTCAAAAAGGAGATGTGGAATTTAAAGAATTAACGGAGAGTGAAATAGCTATTCTTCTCTGGGTACAGAATAAGACAAGACTGGCTGTGGTTAGAGCATGAGGGACTTAACTTAGATATTAAAACAGATATGCAGGGCTGATTAGTGCTGGGATATGACAAATCCTTTAGAGACCCCTGAAGTACCGTTTGGGGATATTTTTTAATGGAAACCCCTCAAGTTTACTTTTACCCTAAGATTCTGTGGGGGGAAAAATCTTAAGGCCATCAGGTAAATAGGGCACATGTTAATTTACCTGACGCACTGGAAGACTAAACTCAGAAACCTAAGCCACGCGTATCTTCTAAAATCTCCCTAGCAACCCAGTCAGTAAAGGCCATCCTTCCAGCAGTCCCTGCCAGCTTAGAGAACTGGCTTGAGATTCTTTGTGGATTGCCAGAATATCAAGATCTTCTGTTTCAGTGGTCATCATCTACTTCTATAGTAAGCGCTACTCTATTACCCTTTTAAAATTATGTTCATATAAATTGCCATCTGATTCTTACAGTAAGGGTTCTTTTGAAAATCCCATGGTAATTTATCAGAAAATACTTGAAAGAGAATAAAATATGTAAATCAATGTATTATGGATGCTGGACAGATGTGATTATTTTCCACCTAAAAGATGAAGACACTAAGGCTCAAAGAAATCTGTTGCCATACTTAAGAGCACATTGTTAATTACGGAATCGGCTTTGTATAGGTCCTAAAAGACAATAATATAAATCCTCCAAATTTTGTCCCAATAATTTCCTACCACTCCAGGGGTTGACGGTTTTTGGCACATGAACTGCTTAATTTTCCATTCCCAAGCAAAAGTGGCACTTGACCCTGGTTTCAAAGTGATGCAGGTAGATAGGCACTTATGCTGGCTTCTTGAAGCTTTGTGGTTCATGGTATTACAGCAAGACCCACTGTAGTTAGGAGCTGGTTTCACTTCTATTCCAATTGTCCAGAAGGGTCATGTTCGGTAATTTATCATGTTCACTTTGAAAACTCGCTGATACCTTTACTTCAAACTGACCATTGTGTAAAACATTTTGGGAGATAGTTTACTAATGATGCTGAAGGGACTGACAAAACTCTGAGGGCATCCTTTTATGTGTTCCATGAACTGTAGGCATACCTTTGGTTGTCGTTCAAGCATTGCACAGGGCACAGGGTCCTCTGTGGTTGGGAGTGAAGTCAAAGAAGGAGGTGACAAAGTAGGTGAAAGTGGGTGGAAAGGAAAAAGGAACTCTGAGTACAAGTACTTGTCATGCCTACCTTCTCTTTCCCTCCCTCAGAGAGGCTACAAGAGAAGAGTACCCCAACTCACCCGCTTGATTCTTCTCTATATCTGATATCCCCCAGCAAAACTATCAGTTAATCCTCTTGGCTCTACCTTTGAAGTATATCCAGAATCCCACCTTTTGTTTTCATGCTTCTACCCCGTCACCACACTGTTGCAAGTTCACCACCAGTTCTCATCTGAACTATTAAAATTGCCTCCTTTGTTAGTCTGCCAAACTACCCTCACCCTGTCTGTATTCCATAGTGCAGCCATAGTAATTCTTTCAGAATATAAGTTGGGTCACATCACTCCCCCGACTGAACCTTCTAGTAACTTCCCATTACATTTTGAATGAAATGCTAAGTCTTTACATGACCTAAAATGCATTAATTTATCTTGTCCCTCATCAGTTCTCTGTCTACCACCCTTTCCGTTGCATTCTGTTCGCTAGTCACACTGACCTCATTGCTCTTTCTTCAACCTGTCAGGCATGCTTTCACCTCAGGGCCTTTGCATTTGCTGTTCCCTTTGCCTGAAGCATTTTTTTTCTTAAGATGACTGAATAGCTGGTTGTCCCGCTGCATTTAGGTCTCTTCAAATGTTATTTCCTCCACGAGGCCTTTTATGACCACTCTATATGAACCCACACCTACAGTTGCTCTCTATCTCCTTACTTTCTTTATTTTTAACCACAGTACCTGCCACTGCTGACATTATAGATCTACTTGTTTGTGTGTCCCTCATTTGAATGTAAGCCCTATGATGGCATGCAGTGTGTTTTGTTCACTCTTATATCTCTAGCTGTTAGAATAGTAACTGGCATATAATAGGCATTCAGTATATATTAGTTAATGGGTTAATTAATTGCCCACAAAAGGGCAACAAAATGTGTGAAGTCCTTTTAGATATAGGTTGTTAAAGGGTGAATCTAATCACATAGGGTGTATTATATATATATATAAAACATTTGTATTAATATATAGTAATATATATCCCATATAGTTAGTGTATCAAGCTCTGTGCTAAATACCTTACCTTAATAAAACAGCAATCAGATGGGTACTATTATTATCCTCCTCATGATAATAGTAGTGAAGAAATGAAGATTCAGAGAGGCAAATTTGCCCAAAGTCACAGAATTATTAAATAAGAGAAGACAATTGAACTGGGTCTAGTTGGACTCAATTACCTTACCTAACTGTTACTGACTATGCTCTATATGGCATCTCTGAATTTTGAATCTGCTACAACCTTTCTGGAAACAAATAGCATAAGAATGGAATTTTTATACTATGCATTTCTACATATGACTACAAAAAGTTAGGAAGTGTAAATGTTCTTTTTCTTTGAGATGAAAGAAATTTTGTAAGTAGTCTTGAAATTGTATTGAATCACATTTCACTTGCAATAATATAAAGTAGAAAAAGGTATTTATTCAGCTACATTGACTAAATTAGATGAGAAATTTAGAAAGCTCATATTTGGCACCTCTTTGTTTTAAGAAAAATTTGAAGAGTACCACCTGTTGTTAAGTTCTGCAAACATAATTCATCATATTGGGCACATTTACAAGCTGTTCCCTTTCATCTCTGCAAGCTCACAGGCATCTATTTTCTCTTATTTCTTGCCCCCTTCCTCCCTGCCATCTAAAGTTAGCAGTTCAGCATCATCACCTCTTACTCACGGTATCCTGCCTTCACTCTCATTTCTGTAGCTCTCATTGCCAACCTTTCATGTGTCATTCCCACTTAAACCCTCACCAGGTCCTTTCATTTTACATAAGAGAACCCCTATAACCTCAGCCTTGCCTGAACCTGCCACAGTTTTCCCGACACCTCTCTTCAACCTTTCCTTTTTGGAATGTCTATGTGGATTGTTTAACCATTATCTTCAGGTTCTTGTTGTGATTATATCTGGGTCTTCACCATGCTACCTTAAAACTTCTATATACAAAATTTGTATTTTATAAAATTATTTCACCTTGCTAGGCATTCTTTCTGTATGAGAGAAAGATATTCTCTGTCCTCCCCCCAAATATGATCCTTTCATTTGTTCCCTCTATCCTAGTTCCTGTAAAAAATAACACATCTGAAATTGAGAGTTCGACACTCCATAGAAGCACAGAAGCGTGTGATTTTTGAGAACAGTGAGATACTCATAGGATGTAAGAGTTGGGAGACTTAGAGGTTATAGATCTAGTTCCTTTTGTTGTGTCTTTTTCTAGTTTGTATCAGTTAGGATGCTTTTGCCTATAGGTAACGGCTACTCCAACCAGAAACTTAACAATAGGATTACTTACTATTTCCCATAACAAGAAGTCTGAAAGTGGTCCAGGTGCAGGGTTTGATTTGCAGCTCAATAATATCATCACAGACCCAGGTGCTTCCTGTATTTCTCCTCTGCCATCTTCACCTTGTTGGTGATATCTGTCCTGTCTCAAGATGGTCATGATGTTATATGCAAATAAAACTTTATCTGTTGAAGGACAGCAGACATGTTTCCACTCTGTTTGATATACCATTCTGTTTAATACAAAGGAAAAATATTTCCCAGGTGACCCCAGCCTAGCTATAGGGAAAGCACGTTATCTGGAATGTGGGGACTTTATTGGAGTGGGGGGGAGGATTTGCCAGTGCAGAAGAAGAGGTAAGGAAATAGCTCTTGGAGAGGCAACAGTTAATTTATTTCATTTGCGCTGAACCCAAAAAGAAAAACTTGACTTCTGATTTGTCTACATCACCTTTTTGTATTGCTCAAATTGAAAGAATTTGTTTCATTTTACAAATGTCTGTAGATATGAGCTCTGTGATGTTAGCTGCCAGGAAGGACAGGAAGGAGAGAAGAAGGGGGGAAAGAAAAAAGAAAGAAAGAAAAGCCATATAAATTTAAAAGAACTACCCATAAGACTAATGTGGTATATGTATCAGCTCATGTGACAAGTTCTCTGAGCTACTATGATGTGTCAGTAATGTTTAAAAACTGCTTTAGTGTGAACACTGGCTTCTCATTTTCTTTTTATCTAAGTTCAAGTTTAGACAGTGATTGTAATATGAAAGAATGACCAATCTTTGTTCCTCTTTTCTGGCATTTAGTCTAGGAAAATTGCTGTCATAGTGAGGTTTGACAGAATCATATCATTAAACTTCAAGATTTTAAAATGAAGTAGAAGATGCCTTTCTAAATTTAGACTGATCATAAAAATATACATACCAGTGAAATACAAACTACCTCTATTTAATTTGGCAATTCAATTGTGTTCAATAAGAGTGATAAAAAGAAATAGGACTCTAATACCTACCATCAATTTTAGTGACTTTTTAAAAATTGGGACAGACACGGCTATTGCATTCATAGCCTTCTAATATTTATTAAGTGTCTTACATAAGTTAAGCCATGTGTTAAGTATCAGAAATCCAAAGATGTGGATGTGACCTCATTCCTACATATATTGGACCTTGAGGGCCAATGGAGTAGAGACACGTGTAAACAAAAAATTATCATTCTATATAATAAGGATTATAATAGAGGTGTGCTAGGTAAAGATTAGCACAAATAATATTGTCTTTCCTGTGGTGTAGGAATATTGTCCTCATTTCTAGTCGAAAAAACAGAACCTTGGTTAAATTCACTTGTTCTTAAGTAGCACATTCAGGATTTGAACTAGGTCTCTGGCCCCAAGTCCAGTGTCCTTTGCCCTTCTCTGCATGGAAGAGAAATTCAAAGTCTCTCTTTCATTGAGGGCAGTATCAAAAGAATTTATGGGGGATGTAGTATTTGAAATGGGCCCTGAGAGATGAAATCTCAAAAGACAGAGGAAGGGAGAGGACAGAGACATTCTGGACAGTAAGAACAGTGTGGAGAAGATATTAAGTATAATTTCCTGGGAGCAGAAGCTGTAACAGAGAAGACATTAGGCAGGTAGCTGGGTTTTCCATGAAGAGCCTTATATTCGAAATTGAGGTGTTTTTATTTAATTCAGTGGGTAGCAGAATTATCCCTTATTCCCTCTCCACCCACCCCCTCAGAAAGATTTTAAGCAGATGAGTACCAAGATCAGAAGTGTACACCTGAGCAGTTATTTTTCCACAAGAATATCAAATTGGGCTGGAGGTGATGCCAGGAAAGGATATAGAGCAGCCCAAGCTAGAGGTAATGAGGAGCATGTATGTGCTGCCTTTTCAGGTGGTTCAAGTCATTAAGAATCTCACATAGATTTTAGGAGCCTTCATATGGAAAGAGGAGTTGAACGTGAATTCAAGAGTTATTCAAGTTTGTTGCTGTTCTTTTATTTTAATGAGAAATTATTTGCATTTCCTAAAAGTTAAAGTTGTTTCCTACTTAAGTATCTTTCTTTTGTTCTATCACTGATGCTGTTATCTTGCCTCAGAGAGGTTTTATAAGGTAAGCTTTCAGTTGTGTAAAACCACCAAAAAGAGAGTCTTAAACTTTGTGGCAAGGTTGAATAACAGAGTCTATATTTACTCTCCTGACTGAAACAACTGAAAAACTGGACAAAGTATATGTGTTAGTTTGCTAGCTGCCGGAATGTGATAGACCAGAAATGGAATGGCTTTTATAAAGGGGAATTGAATAAGTTAAAAGTTTACAGTTCTGAGGAGGTGCAAGTGTCCAAACTAAGGCATCCAGGGAAAGATACCTTAATTCAAGGAAGGCCAGTGTACCTTCAACACCTCTGTCAGCTGAGAAGGCATCTGCTGATCCATTGCTTCTGGGTTCCAATGCTTTCAGCCTCTGTTCCCTTGGAGGTTCCTCACTTTGCTTCTCCAGGACTGGCTTTCATCTCTTGACTTCTTATGGCTCTCTCCAGGTTCTAGTTTGCTTCTGGGCTCCGAGCATCTCCAAATATTCGTGTTTCTGTTCTCCATGGGTCTTCATCTGTGTCAACTCTGCTGTGAAGTTTCTGTCAGCTCTGAGACGTCCATCATTTCTCTGGGCTCTGTCCTTTCTGGCATTTCTGATGTTCCCTCTATTAAAGCTTTCCAGTAAACTGATCAAGAACCACCTAGAATGAGTGGAGTCACATCTCCATCTAATCAAAAGTTAATACCCACAGTTGGGCTTGTCACACCTCCATAGAGATGATCTGATCAAGAGATTCCAACCTACATTATTGAAATCAGAATTAAAAGAAAGGACTCTTCCCACAAAATTTTATCAAAATTAAAACATGGCTTTCCTAGGGTATATAATAATACTTTCAAACCAGCACAGTATATTAAATAACTGTTTTCTATATATTGGGCATCAGGAAAGGAAGGGCAATGATCCCTGAGAGACAGAAAAAAAGTTGCATTTTATGATTATTTGATTTTACGGCCATAAGAAAGTTCTCAGGACACAGGCATGGGAAGGAGGGGGCAAGTGATCTTCCTGAGTTGTGGAGATATAACTGGTTCTTTGAGAAGCTTGATAAAATTGAAATGCCTTTAGCTAGACTGGTCAGAAAAGAAAGAGAGAAGGCATAAATTCCCAATATCAAGAATGATACCAATATCATTGCCAAGTCTACAGGTATAGAAAAGACAATAAAGGAATACTGCAAATGACTATGTCCATAAATTCAACAACTTATATGAAAAGGAAAAACACAGTGAAAGACACAAACTGCCAATGTTCATTAAAAAAGAAATAGAGGGCGGGCCGCGGTGGCTCAGCGGGCAGAGTGCTTGCCTGCTATGCCGGAGGACCTCGGTTCGATTCCCGGCCCCAGCCCATGTAACAAAAACGGAGAAACAGAATACAATAAAACAAGAAAATGTTTAAAAATGTTTCCCTTTCTTCCTTCCTTCCTTCCTTCTATCCTTCATTCCTTCTCTCTGTCTTTCCTTTAAAAAAAAAAAAAAAAAAAAAAAAAAAAAAAAAAAAAAAAGAAATAGATAACCAAATTGCCCTATATCTATTAAAGAAATGAATTTGTGGTAAAAACCTTCCAACAAAGAAAGCTCCAGGCCCAGATGGCTTCATTGCCATATTCTACCAAATATTTTTTAGAAAGAATACCAATTCTACACAAATACTTTCAGGACAATTAAAGATGAGACAGTATTTCCCAAGTTACTGGATGAGGCTAGCATTACTCTGATGCCAAAACCAGAAAAAGACATTACAAAAAAAAAAGAAAACTATGAACCTATATCCATCATATCATAGATGTAAAAATTTTACAAATATTTACAAATCAAATCCAAACATATATATATAGAGAAAACATCATGACCAAGCAGGTTTATCCCAGCAATGCAAGGTTGGTTTAACATTTGCAAATTAATCAATGTAATTCACAACAATAACAGATTAAAAAAGTATTTTCATCTCAATAGATTCAAATAATATATTTGACAAAGTTCAGTATTCATTCATGATTTAAAAACTCTCAGCAAACTAGGGAAAGAAGAGAGCTTCTATAACCTGATATGACATCTATGAAAAACCTACAACTTATATAATACTTTATAGTGAACAACTGAATGTTTTCCCCCAAAGATCAGGAACAATATAAGATATGCTCTCTATAGCCAAAAAATATGGACAAAGAATGTATATAGGTAGCAAATAAGCTGATGAAAAACACATGAGAAAATGTTCATATTAGTCATAAGGGAAATGCAAATTAAAACTGCAGTGAGATACCACTATACAACTGTTAGAATGTCACAAAATAAAAAAAATAGACCATATCAAGTATTGTCAAGAATGTCAAACATTGAAACTATTCTGTACTGCTGGGAGTGTAATTACTGTGGGAACATAACATGATACAACCACTTTGGAAGTAGTTTGGCAGTTTCTTAAAATTAAATACTCACTTCCAAATGACTCAACCATTCTGCTCCTAGGTATTTACCTAAGAGAATTAAAAGCTTATTTCCATACAAATACTTATACACAAATGTCCATCACCACCTTTATTTAGCCAAAACTAGGGGTAAACTCCAAATGTTCATCAGCAGGTGAATGGATAAGCTGAGAATCTGTCAAGCTTTCTGTGACAGTCACCAGTTTTCCAAAACTCTAATTTTAACTTGACAGCTCAGATTTTATCATTGGCAACCAATACTGTCATTTGTTTTCTTTGAAGTGACAGGTTTATGTTATTTTTTGGGTAAAATATCTGCAAATAGCAAGTCCAAAGCACCGTGATTTGAAGTCTATCAGTTGTTTTTTCGGGTGAATATGCAATTCCATGAAAAGAGTTGTTAGTTTAGCTTACAGTTCAAACAGTCACTTTTCCTTGAGACAACTATTGATCTTTGTTATGCAGCAGAAGTGCTTTATGCACACTTCCCATTTAATCATATGGAACAGTGTTGACAAACATTTTCTGTAAGGAGTCAGATAGTAAGGATTTTAGGCTTTGTGGACAATTAAGTTGAAAGTTGGAGCTACTCAACTTTACCATTGTAGTGGAAAAGCATCATAGATAATATGTAAACAAATGAGTATGGCCATGTTCCAATAAAACATTATTTATTAAAACAGTGGGCCAGATTTACCCAGCAGGCAGTAATTTGCCAGCCTGAAATAGAATATTAAAAAGAAGAGTGATTTGGGATCAAAATTTTAGTAAAGTTTGATAACTTTTACTGCTTTGTGAAGGATATTCTTTCTGTTTTTGTTTATTTGTGGTGAGCAAATGCAATGAAGAATAGAATGACTACTGTGGGTAAAATTTGGTGCTGCTGCTTTGATGCCAGCAATTTTGTGTGTGTGTGCATGTCTTTGTTGTATTACTCTTCTACCCATACACTGGATAAAGGGACTGTCCATCGCAGTTTTTACCATCACACAGTCAGACAATAATAGCTATATAGTTATATAAACATTATCAAAGATCGAGGCTCCTGGATTAAGGTTCAGCAATTTCAGGTATTTCCTTCTGGCTATTCCAATATACTAGAAACTAAAGAGAAGCATCCATATAATGAGTCAGTTGTCATAATCATTTACTAAACCCTAATTTCTCAGTTACTCCTCTTCCTTCTCATTTGATCATTCTCTCAGTCTTCAGGGTTTCTAGGCAATGACCATTTTAAGTTCTTTATACCAGAAAGGGGTGCTGACCTTATGGGGTAGAATAATGAAACTGGTTAGTGTTCTCGGAGAGACTGGTACTTCTCGGTTTCAGGGCTTATCTAGCATAGGAACAATCTGGAGGCCTTAAGTTTCTGGGAAAAAAAAACTTACTAAGAAAAACTTTTATAGAGTCTTAGATAGAGCCCAAGGTATTCTTTAGGGTTTTTAGGAATAGTGTTGGTTGGGGTTTGGCATACCATGGCAATTTGCAGTATCTGGCTGAAACTTGCATAAGAGTAACCTCCAAAATGACCTCTCAATTCTATTTGAAACCTCTCAGCCATTGAAACTTTATTTTGTTTCATTTCTTTTCCTCCTTTTGGTCAAGAAAGGCATTCTCAATTCCACAGTGCCAGGACCAGGCTCACTCCTGGAATCATGTCCCACATGGTCTGGGAGGTTTGCAACCCCAGGAGTCATGTCCCATTTGGTAGGGGGAGGATAGTGAGTTTATTTGCAAAGTTGTCTTAGAGAGAGAGGCCACATCTGAGCAACAAACGAGATTCTCTGGGAGTGACTCTTAGGCATAATTTTAAGTAGGCTTAGCTTCACCATTGAAGAAATAAGTTTCTTGAGGACAAGCATCAAGATTAAGGGCTTAGGTACCAGCAGTTTTAACTGCCATTGCTTTTGCATTAGGTGTCATGTAAAAGAGTGTTTGGTAGTAGTACGAGTCATAATAACAGAAATATGGAAACAGTTCAGATCATTGACAAGAGCATAAATAAATGCTTTAGACTAATTTTCAGAGAAAAGTAATGCATTAGAGCTACACATGACAGAAGAAACTTACAAATGAAATATTGAATGAATGGAGCAAATTGCAGAAGACAGTATACCTTTTTTTTTGGCATATGCAGGTTCCAGGAATCAAACCCTGGTCTCTCACATTGCAGACAAAAATTCTACCACTGAGCTACCCTTGTATCACCCAGAAGACAATATATTTTATGATACTATTTATATAAAGATCAAAAGCAGGCAAAACTAAATAATATCACTTAGAGATATTTAAACATATGATAAAGTTTTTTAAGGCAAAATTTATCATAATAGTTACATGTTTATAGACCTCTTTACATAAATGGCATATACGTCTGATTTTATACACTCCTTTTTTACTCAACAGTATGCCATATATCTCTTTCTCTGTCACTACAAGAAGATGACGTGTGCTATATTTTTAATAGCTGCATTGTGTTTGTTAATTGAATATACCACAGTTTATTTTAAAAACACCTGTTGATGGATATTTGGGACTGTGCTTTGCTGCATTTGAACAATGTTGCCTATTCATACTTCCTCCTAAAATGGTTCTTGCCTTGGTTTCTGTGATAACACATTTTCTTGCTTTTCCTGTCTTTGCTCTTTCTAATTCTTTGATGGTTCTTCTTCCTTACCCATCCTATAATTTTTGGTGTTTCTTAGAACTTACACCCAGGCCATCTTCTCCTGGCTGATTTGAGCCAGTTCTGTGGAGTTGATGATCATTTACTTGTTGGTGTTTCTCGGTTCTTTACCTCCAGCTCAGACTTGTGCCTGAGTAGCTGATCTATAAACCACCTGTCTACTGGACATCTTCACTTGGATATATCACAGAAATATCAAGCTTATCTTCTCCCACTCCAGTGCGGGGACAAGTGTATTTCTTTCGTTTGTATCTCTCTTACAAAATGGTGCCATTTCTATCTTTAAAAAAAAAAAAACTTTTTGACTTACAATTTTCACATATAAAATGCACAGATTGTTAAGTGTTCACCTCAAATCAACTTTTAACTATGTGTATATCCATAAAACCACAACTTAAGTCAAGATATAGAACATTTCCAGCAACCCAGATGGCTTCCTTATGCCTTTTCCAGAGGTAAATACTATTCTTTAATTAGTACCATAGGTTATTTTTTCCTGTTTGTGGAACTCATAAAAATGGAATTATATGTCAGGAACTCTGTTGTGTCTTTCTCTCAACATTATGTGAGATTTATCCAGATTCTTATATGGAGCAGTGGTTTCTTCCTTTTCATTGCTGTATTGTATTCCATTGCATGAATAGAACATGTTTATTATTCATTCTACTATAGATGAACATGTAGCTTGTTTCCTTTTTTGGAGCTAGCATGAGTAAGTCTGCCATGAACATTGTTGCACATGACCTTAGATGGACATGAGCACTCGTTTCTGTTGAGTAAGTACCCCAAAGTAGAATTTCTGGGTCACAGAGCTTTATCTTTAGTTGATTCTTGCAGTTTTCCAACACCCACTAGCAACATATGGGGATTCTATTTATTCCAGAAACTTGCTTTTCATTTTGGCCATTCTGTTGAGAGTTGTTGAGGATGTCTCATTGTGGTTTTAATTTGTATTTTCCCAAGAACTAGAGAGTCTGAGCACCTTTTAATATGCTTATTGGTCATTTGGATATTCTCCCCACTTGAAGTCTTTTGGGGCACTTTCTTTGATTCATTCCTACCCAACTCAGTCTTCAGATCACAAAAATTCTACCTTCCAATTAGGCTTCAAATTTACCGTTTTCTTTCCTGCTTTTATCCTTCAGTACCCTTATACAAACCGGTTGCTTTCATGTCTCCCCTAGAGTTCTGTTAATAGCCTCCTAACTGTCTCTAGTCCTGCATTCCCCAACAAGTCCATCAAACAATGGAATATTTCCCAAATATTTAAAGATTAAACATTAATTGTAAGAGTTTAATACATTAAAAATTCAAAAATTTAATGAGTAGAGAATAATATATGAGCCATGTGAATATATGTAACCTTAACATTTATAAATGGTTAATTGTATTGGAATGTAGCTCAGTAATTATCAAGTTTCAAGATAGGAGAAAGGTCAGCTAAATATTGATTAATTATATGTATATGATTTAGTAGTTTATGAATAGATGGCCTAATGCATATAAATTGATGTCTCAATTTAAAACCATTTGTATTTTAAACACTTGCCAGAAAGGAATATGTTTGAGAAGCAAATGAATATGAAATGAATATGAATTGGTAAGTGTGTTCTAGATATGCTTAGCCATTCTGGAAAATAGTAATAGTAATACTCAGAGTTGCATGTGACTTTTTCCCAAGTACATTGTTTTAGTTTGCTATTGCTGCCAGAATGCAATATACCAGAAATTGAATGGGATTTGTAAAGGGAATTTATTAAGCTACAAGTTTATAGTTTGAAGGCCATAAAAATGTCCAAACTAAGGCATCCAGAAAAAGATACCTTGACTCAAGAAAGACTGATGTCATCCAGAACACCTCTGTCAGCTGGGAAGGCATGTGGCTGGTGTCTGCTGGTCCTTTGGCTTCTGGTTTCAGACAGCTTTCCTGGGGGCATTTTCTTTCTGCATCCCTACATGTGTCTAGACAGACAGCTCTGTGTCAGCTCTGAACTTTTTCCAAAATGATTTCATGTTAAAAGACTCCAGTATATGGATTTAAACTCACCTTGAATGGACAGAGATCCCATGGAAACTGCCTAATCAAAAAGTCCCACTCACAACTCGGTGGATCACATCTTCATGGAAACAACTTAATAAAAGATTCCCACCCAAACAATAGATCTTCCCCAACAAGCTTGAAGTAGGATAAAGGATATTGCTTTTCCGGGGTATATAACAGTTTCAAAATAGCACAAACATGCTGTGAATATCACTAATTTTAATTTTAAACTATTTTGCTATACATTATGAATATAAAGCTGTGCAGTCCAACACAGTAGCTACTAGTAACATGTGGCTATTTACATTTACATTTTAATTAATTAAAATTAAATGAAATTTAAAAATTCTGTTCCTCATGCACATTAGTCACACTTTCAAGGACTCAACAGCGACATGTTACTCATGGCTACCATATAAGATTGTGCACATAAAGATTTCCAGCATCACAAAAAGTTCTATACAGTGCTATATAGATCATGCAGTAGTTGTGTGACTAATTTGGATGAGAATGATTGCAAACTTTATCACACAACCATGAACATTGCTACATATTTACACTATTTGCTGTAGATCTGAATTCAGTATCGAAAGTTCCTCTTTGACCAGTCTAGAGTCTACCATTTAAGTATCTGCAGGCCCTTATGTGTATCTTAGCAGTTCTTTTACTTGTCTCTTGAGCTTTCCCCAAGTTGACTATCCTTTTCACACCACTGATTACCATTTTCTCACTCTTGGTGGATGAATTTACTTCTCAGAAGGATTATATCTGTCATCATTCTCCATCTCCCCTCAAGAGCAGCCATTTCTACCTTTATACATGGTGTGACCCTCCTCTCTCAGGCTCACCTGTACATCTGAGCCCTGGGACTTAGAACTCATCCTCCTTCTAGACTTTTTTCTGTAAATTATTTATGCTTTGTTTTCAATCTCACCTCTTTTTGGCCTCTACTTGACTTCAAACATGCTTAAATGACTCCTTTCTTTACACAATAAAAAGCTTTTCCTTTGATTTTCTACCCCTAACACTCGATCTGTATCTGAGTTTTATTTCCTTCACTACCAAAGGAAGTGACAGTCTCCTTGTTGTGCATTATATTCTGTGAGCTTTTAGTTAGAAATCCTAGTTAGAAAACTAGGATTTTCTGCAGTATTTGGTACTAGTGACTTCTAATTGCTTCCTGAAACTTCGAAGCTGTCTTTTTAATTGGCTTCCAGAATTTTTTCACTTTTCTGGGCCTCTCTTTACCAAAACTTTTATTCATTCTACTTCAGTTCATTTCCTAAATGTCGGTCTTTCATAACCATGAGTGATTTTTCTTTTTCTTATTTATGTAATTTTCATTGTTCTTTGTATAACCTTCTACTTGCATGGTTTCAGCTGTCATTTAATTGCAGGTGACTCCCAAATTTATATCTAGCCCAGTATTTTTCCTGAACTTAAGAACATGTTTCCAGTCTCCAATCAAGCATCTCAACTTAGATCTCCAACGGCTACTTCAAATCTCTCATGTCCAAAATAGTTTATTACATTTCCCTTGAAACCACTTTCCTTCTATTTTAGTAAATAGCATTTACTGGGCCTTAAACTAGAAATCTGAAATTGTTCTAGATTCCTTTTCCTTTCAACTCCATTTATCCATTTGTTCCCCTTAAAATCCTGTCAGATACTCCTTTTGAAGAACCTAGCTCCATTCATTATCTCCCTCAATCTCTACTACCTTTTCATTAGTTCACATTCACTTTATCACTATAACTGGGCTTTGTAACTTCAGTTTTTCCATCTTCTAATACGTCTTTCTAGGCAGAGTTGATACTCTTTATCCTGTATCTCTTCTATACTTTGCAGATAGTGTTTAGCAGTTGCTGCATAATGCAGATTGTAAAAAACAAATTTTACTGATAGTTTTCTACTAAAAGACTTTCAGTGGCTCCCCTTTGTCCATAGGGTGAAGTCCAAACTCTTTACTGTTATATATGAAACTCCTTACTGGCTGTTCTCTAATTCTTCAGTCTATGTTCCTACCCACTTCCCATACATACCTAACCCTCAGATCACCACAGTTCTCCAAAGACATACCATCTCTTACGGCTCCACACTTTGCATATTTGTAGAAATGTCCTTCTCACCACTCTTCATAGCTGTTCAGTGGTATCCTTTCAGATTCTAGTCATCTGTACCTCCTTTCCTATGGAGTCTTTCCTAAACCCCTCTGTATTCTCATAATGCAGGGTACGTGTACCAATATTTGCAAACATTTATTTTAGACACGTATTCTGTTTAGACATTTTTCAATCCTTATAATAGCCCTGAAAGGTAATAATTATTACATCCTTTATAAAGATGAGGACTTGAAGCAAAGAGAGGCTAAGCAGTTCACCCAAGGTTACACATCTATCTAGGGGCTGAGCTGAACTGTGGACCTGGCCACTAGACCTGGGCTCTTTCTGCTCTATCACATTGTTTCTCTCTACTCTTCTTCCACAGGGATTTTTCTATTCTCTAAACATGTGTCTTTCTCCTCTGATCAGCAATATATTTCTCTATCCCCAGAGCCCAGTTCAATCTAAAAGTAAATGAGTAGATTTTGTGACTGACACAGAATTTCAGGTGTAAAATAGATCCATGATATAGACTCAGTAAACACTGTTATAGCATAGTGATTTTTTTCCTTTTCAAATAACTTTTTAGTTATATTTTTGGCTAAAATATGATTTTTGTACATTTTGCTCAGCAAATATTTGTGTGCAGTGCTCTGTGAAACTCTGCACAGGAAACAGACATGGGTACGTCTGTTCCCATCTTTAAGGAGCTTTGGTGTGGTAGGAACGTAAGACAAGTGCACCTCTAATCTGAACACCCAGCAGGAAGGCCTCAGGTTCTCAGGCAGAAATAGGTCGTTTGGGGCTGTACTTGAAAGAGACTGGGGAAGATTGCCTGAAGGAGGAGCGAAATTCCAATGAAGAAAAATATTGGAGGAGGAGGGGATAGGTAATAGGAACGGTAACTGGAATTTTTAAAATAGATCTAAAATAAGAAATAAGCCTGTGTTGATCCATTTATAATTCAGAAAAATAGGAAACTGTTTAGGAGTGATAGTCAGTTTTTTAAAGTGACAGAAATGCCATAAAACAAACGTATTGCTTAATGATTATTGAGTTGTGGATTTGGAGTAGAGAAAGGGATGTGTTTGATTCTGCGTTTGTGCATGGGAACTGGATATCACATGCACTTCTCTCCAGGGGCTGCGTGGCCTGTAACAGAAGCCATGCAGTATCCGCTGTCTTCATGAGGCTATCCCCACGCAGGTCTGGTTGTCCCAGTGTGACTTAGCTCTTGATCCTTAGCACACCTTTGGTTGCCTTCTCTTTTTGACAGCAATATATGACCTCTTTTTCTAATGCTGGGCACCCTCTGTTGGCCAAAACATTTTTCCCCCCAACGTACTCCTGAAATCATACTAATAATACATAAATGTGGACAGTGGTTGTACTATAGAGGTTTACTCTCTTATAAACTCAAGTCAGAGCATTGTAATTGAATGCATGCGTGGTGCTCTCTGAAAGCTTAGAAGGGTGTAGTGGAGTTCTCTCTTTAACTACTTGTTCTCATTCTGCCACTCAGATGACAAATGTGTTCAACGGCGCTCATCAAAATTAAAATCCAGAAGAAGTATGCTTTTTAGCTCTAGTGTTTTAAAAAAAAAGCACGTGACTGACTTCAGTGGTGCATTGAATAAACGTTCCCATGTTTGAGACATTTTGCTAGAGTGATAACAAAGATTAACATGAGACGTAACTCTCCTGGAGTTTATAGCAAAGGTATCAGCAGACAGATGAAATAGAGAGAGGGGACAGAAAACTCAATAGAAAAAATGAGCTCAAGAATAAATAAGTAATTCGCAAATAACGTACTTAATGTGGTCCATGTGTAAGAATATTAATTTCACTTTTAACATCATAAACTACTGTGAAAGTAATTTTGGGAGTCATATTTTAGTAAACAGTTTAAATGTTAAAATTTTGAGGTGGATTTTTGTAATATTGATTCATATCATTGATAAATGTCTTCTGTTTTCGTAGATTTGATCCAGGCTACCAACGAGACCAATGTTAATATTCCTCAGATGGCAGACACGCTATTTGAACGGGCCACAAACAGTAGCTGGGTGGTTGTATTTAAAGCTTTAGTGACAACACATCATCTCATGGTGCATGGAAATGAGGTACACTGAGTAAATGTAATTTTTCTTTTTTTTTGATTGGGGAGGAATGCTTTTATAGAAGAGCATGGTAATGACTTAAGGCTCTTTAAGTTTTCACCGATTAGGAGAAAAAGAAGAGAGATCTATGGGGCAAAGGTGTCTAGCATGCAGTTTTAATCTTCCATTTAGCTAATTTTCAAAAAGTAAATTTTAAGTTTAGGCATTGTCTTAGATATATTGTAGTATTAAATGTTACTGGTACCTAAAATGTATGAACCATATAAACATATTAAGGGGCACAAATGTTAGAAGAAAAGAACAATAAAATTATTTTTCCCATAAGGAAATATTCCTTTGTGCCTTTGTGTGAAAATTGTTTTCAGGAAAATGTTTAATTTTGAAAAATATGGATAAAATAAAAATTAATCATTTTATGGGGTGCCTGCTGAGTACTATTGCAGTTTCCATTATATGCAGAAATGAAAGATCATATAATATAATTCCAATTCATTGAGTTCTATTCAAAGCGCCCCCCAACTCAACTCAAAGTCAGTTAGCAAAATAGGAAACTTTGTAACTGAATAAGAGTGATTGCAATGAAAATTTGTCATAAAATGTTGTTTAATATCAGAAATTAAAGGTATGAATATGGGTAATTAATTCAAATTTTTGTTTTTCAGAGATTTATTCAGTATTTGGCCTCTAGAAATACACTATTCAATCTCAGCAACTTCTTGGACAAAAGTGGATCCCATGGTAAGACTATTTCTGTAATATGTTTTAAGTATACTGTATATTATAATTTTTGCTATTGCATTTGAGGCAGAATTTAAAAAATTTTTGAAATGGGGTCATTAAATTCAAAATATTGGAACTGATAGCACCAGTAGACATTTAATAAAAAATGTGAAAGTAACTCTATAACAATAATTTTAAAATATTTAATTCTATGCCAGAAACAAAAAGATAAATATTATCATGCCTCACTCATATGAACTAACTATAATGTAAAAACTCAATATAAAGTCAAGAACATGGCTTATCAGTTTAGGGCCTATTTTGAAGGGTCCTAGATTGTAAGCTCTTACAGCAATCACATATATTCAGGAGCTGTAACTATTGTTTCTAAAATTCTGAGATACTGCACTTGTATATAACCTGGTTGATCCCAGAAACTTTGGGTATTTGTGTGACACTTGAGACTCAGAGCTAGAGTTCTAAAGCTATAAAAATCAGCGTTGCCCCATACAGGAACATTTAAAAAGTTGATAAAGGGATCAGGCTTCTATTAGAGATATGAATGAAGCTGATTTGGATAGAACAGGGGTAGATCTGAATACAGAATAAAGGATGGTATTGTCCATATTTTAAAACTTCAACTTCTGTGTAAGAACAAAGGGAAAGTTGTTTATTTGGTGCAAAATTTATATTTTGGGTAGCACATTACCTATGGTCAAAGTGTAGTTGAACATCACAAATGCACAGAATCTTGAATAGAGTATGAGCTCTTGTTGGTTTGTACATGTTAGTGTGATGCCCTGATATATCTCAGAGTAATTTGGGTAGAGAATAAAGAAGTATTTACAAAGTCCCCTGAGAAAAGAGAGAATAGTCAACTTCATCATCTGGGGAATTCTTGATATTCTCACAAGCAGTGGAGACAGCTAATTCAATAGGCTGAGCCCTCAATCTTGGGCCTCACTGCTATGAAGCTTATTCCTGCAAAGGAGAGGCTAAGCCTACTGATAATTATGCCTAAGGGTCACCCCCAGAGAGCCTCTTTTGTTGCTCAAATATGGCCTCTCTCTCTAAGTCAACTCAGCAGATGAATTCACTGCCCTCCACACTACATGGGACATGACTCCTAGGGACATAAATCTCCCTGGCAGCATGGAACAGAACTCCTGGGATGAGCTGGGGCCTGGCATCATGGGATTGAGAAAGTCTTCTTGACCAGAAGGGGGTACAGAGAAATGAGACAAAATAAAGTTTCAGTGATGAGAGATTTCAGAGTCAAGAGGTTATCTTGGAGTTTATTCTTATGTATTATATAGATATCCCTTTTTTAGTTTATGGTGTTTTGGAGTGGCTGTAGGGAAGTACCTGAAACTGTTGAGCTGTGTTCCAGTAGCCTTGATTCTTGAAGATGATAGTTGATACTATGTAAACATTATGTAAACATTATGTAAGCATAATGATATGTCTACAGTGTGTCTGTGTGATTGTGCAAACCTTGTGTCTGATGCTCCTTTTATCCAGGGTATGGTAGATGAATAGAAAAATATGGATAAAATAAATAATCGGTGGATAAGTGGTAAAATAAATTGGGTAGATTGAAATACTAGTGGCCAATGAGAAGGAGAGGTAAAGGGTATGAAATGTATGAGTTTTTTTGCTTTCCTTTTTTGGGGGGTGGGGGTGGTGCACGGTATGGAAGTCGAACTCGTGTCTTCTGCATGGAAGGCAAGCATTCTACCGTTGAACCACTATGCACCTGCTTTTCTTTTTATTTCTTTTTCTGGAGTGATGGAAATGTTCGAAAAATGATCATGGTGATGAATACAAAGCTATGTGATGATACTGTGAGCCCTTAATTGTACACAGTGTAAAGACTATATGTATGTGAAGATTTGTCAATAAAAATTTTTTTAAATATATTTAATTCAAAGCAACTCAGCATATAAAATATATGTTAATTTTCTTTGTCATTTTCAATGTTTACCTTGAAAAGTAACAGTGGGTATGTTAACCCCACAAGTGTATGTTTATGAAGACATGAAATGAAAAATACTTTTCCATTTTTTAAAAAGTGATCCCAATCTTAAAGAAATTTTCTTTGGAACATAATTGGGTTTATTCACGTATCATATTTATGTTTCTACTATGTGTAAGGCAAGTATACTAAGCAAGCAGATAATTATCAGTTAGCTAAATTTATTAAGTATGAAACAGGCTTTTATTTGGAACAGTGAATGAAACTGCAAGGAAAAATCAGAAAAGACATTCTGTTCAAGGACAGTAGAATAACTAAATTGAATAGTCTTGGAAATGCTTTACGCCCAAAGTGTTTTTCAGCCTGCACGTAGCAGATTTTAAATGCAGTCTGAATCTGATACACTTGACCTCATACTAGAACTGTCTACATTTAAGTAGTTAAAATTTTGGTGCTAAGCAAAGGATAATTGAACATATTTTATTCATCAGTTTTATTCCTCCCTCCCCACACAGGTTATGATATGTCTACGTTTATAAGGCGATACAGTAGATATTTGAATGAAAAGGCTTTTTCTTACAGACAGATGGCATTTGATTTTGCCAGAGTGAAAAAAGGGTAAGTTTTTCCTTTCTCATAATTGTTTGAGCAGAATGAGTCCTTGATGCATGCTTGGTACATTTTAACTAAACTTAAATGCCAATTAATTTTGATCATGAAAGCCCAGTTGGATAATCACATGAAAAAAGACTTGATAAATAACATAGACATTTGCCTTGAGGTTGCAGTATGCATGACTTTATTTATTTATTTTTATGCAGAAAACCCAGTTTGCTGCTCAGAGTTGGCATGGTCAGCACTTTATTTGTTAAAATTAATTAAAATCTTTTAAATACACACACACACATATATATACCTTTAAATAATTGAAGATGAAGAGAATTAAGATAAGTTTCGTTTAAAAGTACAATGGCTAGGGCGGGCCGCGGTGGCTCAGCGGGCAAAGTGCTTGCCTGCTATGCCGGAGGACCTCGGTTCGATTCCCGGCCCCAGCCCATGTAACGAAAACGGAGAAACAAAATAGAATAAAACCAGAAAATGTTTAAAAGATGTTTCCCTTTCTTCCTCTCTTCCTTCCTTCTATCCTTCCTTCCTTCTCTCTGTCTTTCCTTTAAAAAAAAAAAAAAAAAAGTACAATGGCTATAGATGGTAACGGCTATTTCGGTATGTTCTGGTTGAGGTGAAACTGAACTTGGCTATGTGGTAGAGGTCTGTGGTTCACAGATAATACTGTTCTAGAACACACACACATGTTGTGCTTTAGAACTTGAAAAATATCTTGTCCCAGAGTTTTATTGCTGGCAACATAAGAAAATATTGATGTTAACAAAGAGAGGATACTAAATTGAGAGTAAAGATATTGAAAAATGTTTATGCAAGATTGAAATCTACATGAGCAAAGTTTGTATCATCTAGAAAGAAATCCTTATAGGAAACACTGACTCAACCTTAAAGAGTCCTTTCCTAGATATTGCTGCCTGAATTTCGTTGCCAGATATGTTGGTTAAAAAGTGGGATGGAAGGGGTGAAAGTCTACCTGGTGGCATGGGATTATTCTGGCCCTGACACCATGGGATCAGCAATTCCATCCTGACCAAAAGGACAAAAAGAAGTGTAACTAATAAAGTATCAGTGGCAGATAGAGTTCAAATAGAGTCGAGAGGCCACTCTGGAGGTCAGTTTTATGCAAGCTTCAGTTAGACATTACTACCTATCATAACTTGCCACATCCGAACTAAAGCCATTCCAGCCAATGCTAAAGAACACCTCAGGCAACATGTAAGTGTCTACAAAGGTCTCACGCACTAGGGTAACTTTCCAGAAACCTACAACCTCCAGATGGGTCCCTGGACCAGATAAGTCCTGAAATTTAGAGGGTCCAGCCTCTCTGGAACATCAGCTAGTTCCATCTCTCTACCTCATATTATTGACAGCCCCTTCTAACATGAAAAAGTTAGAATGGGCATAGCTCAAGTACCCCTAAAGAGTGGGACAGAAAGATCAAAGGTGATGGTGAAGTTATACAGAGAAGGTAGGGTTTAACAAACGAATATGATTGCTGAATCATTAAATTGATATTTCTTTTAATCTCCAGTAACTTAGAGCAGCTAGAAGTAAAAACCTATAATTGTGGAATTGTAACTCATATCAAACTCTGAATCTGTTCTATAACTAATTGTTGTGCTTGCTTTTAAATTTATTGCTTTTTTGTGTATATGTTATTTTTCACAAAAAAGAATAAACGAGTCAAAAAATAAAATAAAAAAAAAAGTGGGATGGAATGATTGTTTGTGTGCCCAGTGAAGATTCTCTTCCTATTCAAAAAGATAACTGTTGTAAATTATCTTTTTTAACTTACAGCAGTTTTTAGAATGGTGCATATCAAGGATGGCATTCAAAACATTCTACAGATTACATTCTTAATACAATGGAATATAGCTGTTTTCATTTTAGCAGTTTGCAGTTACATAGTTAAATTACTGATTGAAACCATTTTAATTAGACACTTTAATAAAATGTTGCCTGTGTGAGGCAGGACCAGGTAGTCAGTGCTGTAGGACAGAGGACCTGCAGGAACTGTAGGTGTCTGCTACCAAGAAGACTGATGGGGAGAGCGAAACCTAAAAGGGGAGAAAGAGGGATCCTAGTCTGGGAAAGGGAGCTCGAATCACAGTTGCAGACTAGAGGGCTAGAGGCTGGGGGTGGGGCAGGGGGGTCAGCCTATAGGGATTAGATAGATATCTAGGTGGAGAGTTAAAAGAGTGTCAGCAGCAAAGGTGGGTCAAAGAAGGGAGGGAAGGGTACAGTGGATGATACTATCTCAAGATTTTGGAGAAAAGTCAGCAGAGGCCAAGCACCTACTGTGTGTCAGTGACCTCTTGAAGAGTCTAAGTCAAAGAAATTGGTTCTGTTACAGATTTAGAAAAATCCATTCAAAGGTTCCACTCACATCTTTGATCTAGATCGTACTGCTTTCCTCCTGATGGTAGTGGGAATAGACAGTTAGCTTTACCCGTATGGTTGAGGAAGGAGAGTGGAGAAGAGGAAGTATGTAGAGAGAGGAAACAGCCACTTAATGTCTCAAAAATCATCCAAAAAAAAATATATACAAGGAAATGGAAGGGGAAAACAATTTAAAGCAATGATGTAGCCTTGAATTTTCCATATACAAGGGAATTTTATTCTTCTCTTTTTTTTAATTGTAGGGCTGATGGTGTAATGAGGACAATGGCTCCTGAAAAGCTGCTAAAGAGTATGCCAATACTGCAGGGACAAATTGATGCACTACTTGAATTTGATGTATGTATCTCACCAAAAACACATCTTGCACAAACAATATTGTCTTTAATTTGAAAGTGGACTACAGGTAAAACCCAAGATTTCCTCAGGAAGCAGTTTTAGATCTGCTAGATGATTTAAGATTTAAGGGTGTAAACACTGTGGAGATTATTTTGGTTCCCCAGATTTTCTGAGTGGTGTTTGCTTAAATCCTGAAAACATGTAAGTAGTTTGTTATGCAACTCATTCTTAGCAATATGGTGGCCTCCTGTTGTGTTTGACAGTATGGAGTAGCTGCAAAACATTATTTCAGGCCGCTAAATATTTTGACCTGCTGTAAGGAACCATTTTATATGGAACTACTTAAATGACACTATCCACAAAATAGAATTATTTTTGTTTTACCACAGATAATGTTGGTCCTTCTTCCTGGCAATGGTCTCTCATGACATAACCTCTGTCCTGACTGTGGTGGCAGATACAGTCATCTACACATATGAAGAATTGTATAGAAATAAATATGCACACACAAATGAGTACAAGTAAAACTGGGGAACCCAAATGAGATTGGTGGATTGTATCAATTTCAGTATCCTGGTTATGATATTGTACTCTAGTTTTGCAAGATGTTAATCACTGGGAGATATTGAGTGAATGCTACATGGGATCTTTGCTTATAAATGCATGTGAATCTACAATTACCTCAAAATAAAAAGTTTAATTTTTAAAGCACCTTATTCATGAAAATAAAATATGCTGACATTGAGGGATATTCCCATATTCTCAGCTTTCCTTTATTCCAAACATTGCCAAAAACAAAGATTTCCCTCAAATATACATAATTTGAAATCTCTGTTAAGATTATATGTTTAGTCTATAATTCAGTGCTGGCCACAACACTAATTCCTGTGAAATTTCAGTAAAAGAAGTAAACCATCTTACTGTTTTTTTTTTTTTGGTGGATTTTATAGTAAAGACTTTATTAGGTATCTGTGGAATAGTTTGTACTTTTTTTTTCAATTTATTCACCTAGTTTTCTTTGCTTTCCTTGCCCTTAAAATAAGTCATAAGGGAAAAAAAAGACAGTGCCTCAAGAGTTTGTAAACAAGAATTGGAACTGGGGAAAAACTATATTCATGTTGGTACTTTAGAGTATTTGGTGGATAAATGAACTAGCTGTAGCGACTCTTAGGAATTATTTTAGGGGTAATTGGCTGAGGTATGTAATAGTTCCTTACCAAATTACTGCAAGTGCTTAGACCCTGAATTCTTACACAGAGACAATTTGATGAGGAAAGATAGAGGAAATGTAACATAGCGTAATGAAAGCAACACAAGACCAAAAAGAGCAAAAGACCAAATGCTGAATTTGATTAATCTGTGGGTCATTGGCCAAATAGAAATTTGAATGTCTTATAATTGACAAGATCAACTTCATTGACTTAAATTGGATTAGGGGGAAGCAACCCAATTTTTTTAAACTTTTTTTTTGGAACAGTAGTGCATTTGCAGAAAGATCATACAGAAAGTACAGAGTTCTCTTATACCTCTTCCCCCCCACTCAACATACACACACACACACAGTTGCAATTCATCTTTTGATAGTGGATTACTAAAAGTGTCACTGAGCATTTACGAATATAAATGATTTTTTTTAAATAATTATTTGAAACATTCTATTGTGCTTTGAAAAAATTGAGATTGTATTATATGCCATTAACTTGTTAAATTTTCATCTTTTTATAGGTGCATCCAAATGAACTAACGAATGGTGTCATAAATGCTGCATTTATGCTTCTTTTCAAAGATCTTATCAAACTTTTTGCTTGCTACAATGATGGAGTTATTAACTTACTTGGTAGGTAAAACTACTGAAATGAGACTTTGAATAAAGAGTGCATATGAATGCAACAATTTGGATACTGCAGACTTGATACTTAAAAATCTGAAGATATGATTCATTCAGGTCACATTTCTCTCTGTATCCTTATGTTAAAAGATTAAGTACAGAAAACAGAAAGCATTCTAGACGTTTTAAGCATGAAGGGATTTCATACAGGGATTTTAGTGCTTACAAAATTTTAGAAGGGCTTAAGAAGTAAATTCTAGGCTTTGCCAATTGGAATAAGTCACACAGCAATATATAACTACTCCACTATCCTAGCAATTACCTCTGAGACTACCCCTGGAGATGTGGAGGAAACAAGAAGCTGTTGCTTCCTCATTAGTTATAATAGAGGGGCCATACCCACTCGTTGGTTCCTGGGCCCACATAATCAGGCTGAGGTAGATAATGCAACATATACTGGTCAACCTTCAGAGAACATACTGGAATCTCTAATTCTCAAAGTATATTTGTACTGTTGTGCTCAAATGGAGTCTTCTGTAAGCCATTTCACCATTATGTAAGGCCAGCTACTTCTAGGCTGATGGGATATATGGTCAGATCAACAAATTCTGTGGGGGTGCATTCATTGTCTCAATCGTGTGCAGTAGAGTGAGTGCTGTGGCTGAGGTGGTGTAGTGTGGGATACCACAATGGTGAATAAGTCCACAGATGGTGGTGCTGGCAGAGCATATGGTCAGAGATAATAAATCCACATCCAGAATAACTGTCTAGAACAGTTTAGACAGGTTGCTGTTGTCCTTCCTAACACAAGGAATTGATCCTCAATCTAATACTCGGTGGATGGCTGGTCTCCCTGGGCTATTGTGCAGTGGTGTTGGACATGGTATTGGTGTACAGAGGTTTTGTTGATCCTTTTCATAACCCCCATTTCTGATATCCTGGCCTCTTTGTTCCATCACCCTGTGAAGTCTACTTTTTGCCTTGATTAGTGAGAGCCTCTTTTTGTACTGAATATACCTTGGCCATATTTGAATGAGATGAAAATTACCTCATACTCTATCAATTATGAGAGGCCCACCCACTAACTTTTCCCCAGACCTCCTTATCGCCAATCCTCCAATTTTTTTTTCTTAAGTCCCTGACCATCCAGGCAAACAGTTAGTGACTGCCCATTATTTGGTATAATTTCATGTTTCTCACCATCTCTCCTTTTACACTAAGTTGATAAACAGCTGTATAGCTGTACTGTGACTATTTCTTTCTGCTGTTGGGATTCAATCTTCTATTGGGATATGATGAAACAGTAGACCACTTCGAGCTGGTACCAGCATGAAGAACATCTCTAAACCAAGCTTGAATTTTTTTTCTTCTCAGTCAGCTGGTAATGGAGAACTCCTCAGAGGCCATAGGTGTGATTTGAGGGAAAATGTCAGTGCAGACAAGTAGGCATACTGAGGATATGAGTCATCTGTTCATACCCATGTGGACACTGAGAACCTGCTTAAAGCAAATCTCTTATATACCACTTTCATTTGATAAATGGAGCACCCTTGCACTTACTTGTTTGGCTTTATGGTTTGGTAGATCAGGTAACACATGCTTTCAGAGTTAAGATCACTTGGTGTTCTGTGGTCAGGATTCCAGTTTCTAGAAGCAAGCCAAGAGCAATTTTTCCAAAGGAGAATAGTTACTATCTGAAAAAAAAAACATGGCACTGCTCCAACACACTTGGGGCTGGGGCCTGTGCCTTGATTTTGCTATTGGAGCTTGCTAGAGATATTCTACAGCATGTGAATCTTTCCCAGACACTTTGAGTACCTTTAGATTTGCTGAAACAAAGGCCCACATAGTCCCAGTGGATCAAGGCCACCCTTTTCTTGATTTCGGCCCCACTCATATTTGACAGCCTTAGAGCTGTACACTTATACACACACACGTTGTATATATTGTGTACAAAATCAAAGAAGCTCAGTAGACTTTTACGGCAACTTGTCTTTCACATAGGGGGAATATTTCTAAAATGCCCAGACATTTGGACACAATTCACTGAGGTATCAGGTCCTTGAATTTTCGTGGGGAACGCATTTCATTGAGGTCTCAGGTCCCTGAATTCTCATGGATTCTGTCTCCAATCCTTTGACATGCAATGTCTTATCAAGGAACCTAGCATACCTGCTTGCCCACTAGGTACAATCAGCCTAATGTCATCAAAGTGATAAGCTTTGGGATTATAACAACCAGAGATTGATATTTCTCTGAAATAAAACAGTGAGAGTAACCGTTTTATTAAAGTAACCTGCTTCTAAAGGCCTCCACTTATTGGGATAGAGATAAAAGCATTTTGTGACTTCATTAGCAGCCTTCCAGGTGCCAGGACCTCTGTTCAGCTTCCTCCGCTAAGGAGGACACATCTAAATGGCTGCAATTAGCAACAGTAAACTGTTGTTAGCTTCTAAAATCCATTCATCCTTTGCACAAATCAAATATTCAAGCTAAATGGGGATGTAATGGAATTTCTACCCCTGTATCTTTCCAGATATGTCTGTTCCAACTATGTAGTCAGGAAACTGGGGAAATAACTACAGATATTTTCATGCATCTAATGAATCTAATTTTCTTTTTACACCTAACCACCATAAAGCCTTCACTTAAATTTGCAGAGCATATAGTAGCATTTTGAGTCTCCAAGGAGTAAAATCAGCTTGGAGTCAGTGTCCAATAATTCCTGAAAAGTCTGGGGAATGTCTCTACTCTGTGCTTAGTCACTCTTGTACAAGTCCTTTTGCGGACTATGAAAATATGCTGTTTGCAGTGTCTTAAGGCTCTTCCTCAACTCAGAGTTTCTGATTCAGTAGGTTTGGGGGCTGAGAATTTGGTGTTGGTGTTGTCTGGTCACTTCACTTCGGGAACCGGTATTGCAGCCACTCCCAGGTACTCAGCTACGCATTTGAATCCACACATTTGGCAAGTCCAACCCAAAATGATAAACTTTCAATCATATTATAAATCTAATACAGTGTTCCTTCTTTCCTGCCTTGCAGCTTTAAAATCCATTCCCATTCTTTAGATTTTTGTCAATTAAGATTACCAGATTCAGGAAAAAATACATGATGCCCAGTTATATACTTCAGGCAACATGAATAATTTTTTTTGGTATAAATATGTCTCATGCAATATTTGCAACATACTAATGCTAAAAATGTATTTTTTATATATAGATAATTTAAATTTAACTTGGTATCTTGTATCTGCTTATATAAATTTGCAAAATCGTGTACCTTTTTTGGCGTATATTTTTTCTTGTGGGTCAGACTTTGTATTTGTCTCCCTATGGCATGCATACTGAAATTGTTGAATTCTAAATCTCATTTTGGGTATTGAGTAGTTTCCATGAGGGTGGTGGAAGAAAGGGTATATAGGGCATGAGAATTTTCATCCTTTTCTTCAAGTTAATTTACAACTGACCTTCCAAGCAAGGCAAGACCAGTCTCCTTAGATTGGGGAGGAAAAGCTCTTGCCAGCAAAGAAAGTTCATTTTGGTTTGACTCTACCCAAGGACTATCCTTCTAGGTTTCAGGGCCCCATTCTTTCCAATAAATATCCTGACTTTCACAAAGCAGATCATGTTGAGGCTGTAAGTTTAACTAACCATCCTATGTTATAATTCAGCAACTCACAGGATTAGACCCTGTATCTGGCTTTTAGCATGAAAGCCCTATAGCTCTAAGAGATACGATTATTTTATTGGCTGGTCTTTAGCATGAAAGCCCTATAGCTCTAAGAGATACAATTATTTTATTGGCTGGTCTAGAGTGACTTGTGTGACTTCTTAGTCCTCTGTGCATTGAATCAATCATTTAAAATCATATGTTATTTTTTAAGCTCCCCGGTGGAGTCAGAAGCACCCCATCCAACCCAACAGAATGAGCCATCATGATGGTCCATCCCAGCAGTCATAATCTGATAAACTGTCATTCAGGGTACTCATTCCAGAAAAGTGTAGGTGGTAATTTTAGTCATTATTTTGCTTCAGTATAGCAAAGACTACTAGAAACCAATTTCCAGTAGTTGCAGATAGTCATCAATTACCACCTTCAAATCTAATCAGTTTACATATCGATCCAGGATTCCCATCTTGGATATTTTTGAGGGTCTGTTTTCTACAGAACTTCAGGTATCAAATACTGTGCCTGGTCAAAAAACAGCAACCACGCTGCATAATCTAAAATGAAGCCAATTTAATACGTGGAATTGGGTGTTACGTAATTACTGGAAGGCTGCAGGAACTGGTTCTTGACCACTTCTGAGGCCAATGCTTGTTTGAAAATAAGAAGCCTCTGCCACCGACACAGCTGCCTTGCAATCCTAGAAAGCTTGTGAACAGACACCTGAAGCATCAATCTAGGGATAAGGAATCAGATCTAAGAGCTGTGACAGTAACTCATTTCTCCTCAAAACCAGAAAGCTGGAGGTGGACAGTGGAATACTGCCGGACAATCTCATTTCTATAATTTGCTTGCTGGAAGAAACAACTACAAGGGTTCAGGAAAATGACTTCTGCCTCAGTGTCACCTTCCATATCTCAACAAGTCTTTCTAATTTACAGAATTGAATTTGCCACCAGAACTCTGGCTTCACGTGAGCAAGAAAATGATAAAATAGAGATAGGGTCAGCCGATCACTAACATCGAACACCATGCTCTTGGAGGTTTTACCTTTAGAGGGGGTAGATTCCTGCCCTTAACATTGCAGTTCAAAACCACATGTACTTTTATGTCAGGTTAGAGAGTTTACCAGTGAGCCAAAAGACTAGACGTATTTTCCTAGTCTTCTTAGTTGATTTTATTCCTCCTTTCCACTCATAATTGTGAGCTTTTGGTGAAGTTCATTTCTAGCCTCCTACTTACTTGCTTTTTCAGTTTTTTTCTCCATTGGAAAATCTATCATCTCCTTTATGATGTGACCCAAATTGGTGATATCAGTCCTTACTTTCTCCTGTGCTTCAGCTTTGCATGTCTTATTTCTTGTAGATACTTAAATTTAGATATTGTGTTCTCACTGGAAATTAGAAACTCTAAAACTGAAGTCTTGAACTTACCCTTTCTAATCTCCAAATTTCTGTTTATATGTAATTATCTTCTGAACCTAAAACCTCAATTGTCTTTGCATTGCATCATCTTCCTCAGACTCATATCCAGTCAAAAATGAAGTTCTCTTGATTCATCCTCATACTCTCTCACCAGTGTGCCTTTGTTTCCATTGTCACGATTGCCCCAAGATTTACTCTTTACTATCATTTAACAATTAACCATGTACAGCCGTGTGATCCTTTTCTGTTGTTGTCTTGAGCAGCTTCTTAAATCCTTCCATATTTAACTTTCTTTGTATTGACTTCACAGATTGTAATAAGAATATATTTGCCTTAATATTAAAATAATAGCATTAATTTAATTTGAAAAAAATGGGTAATGTATTGGCTAGGGTTTAGGAGAGTGCATCTGGTCACATTAAGGACGTGTGAAAAAATGAGGTATACATTTTTGTCTCATAAAGTTTTGGTGTTGAGTAGCTTTCAATCATTGTTGTGGTCAAAGCTGCTCTCATTGAAGTAACAATCTAGAAAATAGGTATGCAAGGTAGTAGCCTGCGTGTTTTGAGGCAGGTGTGTTTTTTCTTTGTTTGCCAGATAGTTCTAGGAGTTAACCTTATAAATATATTCTGGGTTAGTTTTAATCAAAGACTTCATGACTCATTCTCTACATCTTATTTTGTTATAATATTAGTGCTACAGATTTTCACAAAGATTTAATGACTATAATGAAGTTCTGACTTGCATGTAAGAGCATGCTTCATTATTATTATTACTGTTACCTTTACTATTACCATTACTATTATTATTATTATTACTATTACTGCTACGAGGTTGGTCATTAGTAATAGACCACATTAAATATACTCGTTTGTCTCTTGGGAGTGGGTGGGTCTTTTTCATTTGGTGCCTTTTCTGAAGCAGATGTCCTTTGAAGGGTAATACTAAAATGGCAAAAGGAATTTACAAAGCTTTAGAAAAATTCATGTTACAAATGTCAAATTTGATAATTTCAAATACTGATACTCAATATATGTTCTTTATAGTATAAAAGAAAGGTAGAAGCTTATTTTTGGGTTTCCTAAAACCCTCTAAAAATGTGTTAATTTCTTTGAACCTACCCTTGGTACCTAAGAGTATGTAAGACAAGGGGACCTCACAGCTTTGAATGCATCTGTAAAATAGCACAATTGCCTTTCTGTGTTATTTACCACTGTTATGGAAACAATTATGAGACTATAACCTAAAAACATAATTATTTGAGTGTCTTTTTGCTGAATCCATAATTACTATGAAAGACATAAAGAATTTTAAAAGCATCCAGAAGAGAGAAAAATTGCTTACATTTTTGATGCATTGGTTCTAAAGGAAGATTGAGTATTCGTGTTAAGTTTCCTTTTCGTGTTATTGCTGAAATCTGATGCAAAGAAATAAACTTAGATTATAGATAAGAGAAGTATTTTAAATATTTGGAAGACATTATTTATCTGAAGATTGTTTAAAAAGAAAGAAAGTATATGTTCTCAGAATACGCTCTTGTTTTCAAATTTTTTAACTAAAACAAAACTTTTCTCTTATAGAACCATGATTCCATCTATAGTTGAGAAAACAGAATAGAGTGGATAAAGAACGTCTATAGATTTGACCATTTTTTAAAAGACTACCCCCCCTCTGAAATCTTAACCAGTAGAAAGTAGTATGTGTATGTGTTTTTTTTTTTTTTTATCTTCGTGCTTCCCTTGAATACCCTCAGGGGAGGTACGTGTTCAAATGAAATTACCAAAAGACTGTCAACAGAAGGTAATGAGTAACTGTCCTCAATAATTAGTTCTTTATGTAATTATATGATATTAAACCTTACTTTAGAAAATTAAAAATACTTTTAAGGTAGTAAAATTAGCTGCTGAATGAACCATCAAGAACTTTCACATATGAGAGAATATAAAAATAGCATGTGTTTCATCATATGCAAATATAAAATAATAAATTTAAAGAAGAATATGTACGAGGGCCTGGAAGCTATTTTAGGCGTTGGCCTAATGACTCTCCATCTTCAATGTTAATCCTTACTGATGGAATGAATTAATGAAAATGGCCGATGAAAGCCAACAAAAATACTGATAAAATGCTTGTTTTCTTCAAAATCCCTATTGGGGTAACATTCATACTGCAATTGTAACAGAACTATAGTTCCTTAAAGACTAGATTCTAATCTTGGGAGTGCAAAAGAGAACAGCCAAGTGATCTCTGTTCTGTCTAGAAATCAAAATGTTGAGAAAGCAGATACTCATAGACAGTTTGGTAAACAAAATGCTTTTTACAAAACTGTGCCATTTTTTACCTAAAATTTTTTACCTTAAAGACACATTTACTAATATGTACATCATTGGTTTATAGTGAGTTAATAAGGAATAAGAATGTTATAGAAGGCAGGCATAACTTTTGAGGTGATTATCAGGAGAAGGTTGCTGCTTGCTGCTATTTTCCAAGACAGATTACTTGGATATATGTATCATGAATTTAACTTGTTATGCAGTTCATCTATTCTTTTGCTTTTGTTCTGTTTTCTTCATTGTTTCGTGTGAGAGAGATCATTATCTTAGAATATAATACCTTTCTTAAACTGTTCAGTCCCCCTCATTTAAGTACTTTAAAACTTCATATAGGTTTTAGTGCTAAGTGTTTTGAGTAAAACATTAAAGTTTTAAGTAGCAATTCTTAACATAAGCTTGAATAAAATTGAATATAATATCCTTGACTTTCAAATTATCTCTTTATCTCTCTAGAAAAGTTTTTTGAAATGAAGAAAGGACAGTGTAAAGATGCTCTAGAAATTTACAAACGATTTTTAACTAGAATGACACGGGTGTCTGAATTTCTTAAAGTTGCAGAGGTAAGTGATAAACATTGAGCTTTATTGGGAATATAATTTTTGAAAGTACTAGCTCATGTATCTATAATATGTAATGGAATTTACTGTCTGGCAAGAAATTCTGCCATAGAGTCACCGTGTTTTAGGGTTAGAAGAGATCTCAGCAGTTGTCTCAATCTCTCACTGAGCTATACTTAGTGTTACTCTATCCCAGTCAGATCATTATGCATTCAAATAAAAGTTTCATGGATAATGAACTCATTTATTGCTTTGCCAAGTGGTCTGTTCCTTCGCTCTACCTAATAACTATCTTTGATAATACGAAAGTACTTCTTTTTTGTTGTATACTAGATTTGTCTTTCAGAATGCTTGCTTATTACTCTTAATGTGTAAATCATAAATTATAAAATATGACCTTCCTTACTGGTTCAATTATTTAAACATAATAAAAGAATAAAACAGAAAGTATAGTTCATTTTATAAAGTGTACAAATTGTTCTTTAAGGACGTCTCTTTGTATTTAACCACAAAAACTGAGAATTCACAGTTAATGCTACTAAAGGTTATGTGTAATTTGGTATTTCCTCTTATAAAATCATTTACTGATTTATATTATTCTTAGTTTTCCTTTCCAAGGTAAATACCAGAGTTGTAGGAGTTATGGTTCTCTCAGAATAATAGCAGACAGAAGGTGATGAGATTTCTATAATACAGTTACATTTCAGCTCAACCCTCCAATTACATTGTGGTTCAGAAGTTCAGGGCAGTAAAAAAGAGCAATCTCAAGGAAGTTTCCTAAATTCTTTTGGTGGCTTTAACAGGATTATAGATTTAAAATAATCATCTTTCACCAGAGTGATTCCAGTACTAGGGATCTGTAAAATTTGAATTTCAGAAACACCTACTTTGTTCATATTAATATTTTAATGGATCATATAAAAAGATATTAAAATATGTAAATAAACTTAATGAAATTGCTTTAGTGTATACTTTCAGTAACTTGTAAAAGTTGATAAGAGTTTAGGGAAGCACCATGGCTTCCCTAAAGCCAGGTTTCCATGGTTGGCATGTCAGGTCTGTAATTCTGGGAGAAACTGCCAGCATAAATTGATCCAGAGGGATGAGGGATGGTGTGCTAGACCGTTAGTTCTCAACTGGAAGAGATTATACCACCCCTTTCCCTCAGGGGAAAATGTCTGGAGACTTTAACTGGGGTGTGGTGGTGGGGAAGCCACGGTTTGCTACTGGCATCTAGTGGTTAGAGGCCAGGGATGCTACTGGACACTGCAGAGACCAGGACACTCACCTCAGACATAATTGATAATTAATAATCCACTCCAAATTGTCAATAGTTACAGAGCCTGAGAAACCCCACTCTAGACATACGAAAGACAAATGAAAGAAAAAGGCATTTGACATAAAAAAGACAAATAAAAGAAGGCATTTGACATAAAAGTGGATTTTGCAATCTCCAGTTTTTAGTCTTTGTAGAAGCCCAACCCTTTAACTTTGTGCATTTGCCTGTATACTTCCATCAGCATAATCAAAACACTGTTTCTGTAGGAGAGAGATCTTGGCTTAATCCACTTTGGTTATTTTGAGCCTCAATTTCCTTGCTTATGTAAAATGGTAGAATTGAATTTATGATAATATGTATTTTCCCTTTTTAGTTTGAATAATTTTAAAACTAGCAAAAAAGTTGATAGGGTAGTATAATGAACACCTATGTACTTGTTGCTCAGAATGATTCACCTTTTAAATATTTTGCCATATTTATTTTCTCTGTCACTCTTTCTGTTCTCTCTCCCTTCCTTTCCCCCTCTTTCTGTACATACACACAAACACACATACAAGGAAGTGATGCTTCTCCCTTAAGTACTTTAGCAACTGTCACTCAAGAGATAGGAAGTTTTTCTTATGCAGGATACCATGAGGATAACCCCAAATTAACCAAATTACCTCTTGTATATCATCTAGTATTCAGCCCAAATATAAATTTTCTCAATTGTCCCAGTAATTTCCTTTAAAGCGGTATAATTGGGTCCTAGTTTTTTTTAAATCACAAATTGCATTTGTTTGTCATTTTCTTAAATCTTCTTTAATCTAGACCATCCCCCTATTTTTCGGTCTCCAGAATACTGATATTTTGCTGTTAATATTTTGATAGTTTTGATGTCAGTTTTTCACAGTTTTGATAGTTTTCTGATAAGAGTATCCCAGATTTGTCTGAATGATTCCTCATATTAAGATTCAGGTAAACCTTTTAGCAAGAATACTATGTAGACAGCATTAGTACTAGCCACTGTTATGTTGGGAGGCACAAATTGTCAGTTTTTCTGATCACTGGTGATGTTAAATTTGATTATCTAGTTAAGTTGGATCCTGCCAGGTTTCTCCAAATAAAGGCTCCTTTTTACCTCTTGTGATTAGTAAATAATCTGTGGGTCTATATTTTGACCCTATGCGAATTCCATGTTCTTCAACAACTTCTTAATAATAATTTTATCATCTATGTTGAAACTTGCTTAAATCCAATTATTCCCCACTTGAAGAATAGTTGAAAATTATAATAGTTGAATTCTGTTTTTCCTTTTACTTATATTAGCTCTCTTTTGTCTGCAAAAAACAGAAACAAACAAATTAATCTCTAACCAGTTTATCTCTAAAATTGTGGGACTGAAAAATTACCTGCCACATGAGAATTTACATATACAGTTGGGTTTTCCAACTGATATTTATTTTCCTTTTTATTTTGGAGATAGTTTGGAGAACTAAAATGATTTAAATCCTACTATTTTTTTTTTTGAGGAACATTTTCCCTTTGTCATTGTGTAGTTCTTTATAAGGAAGGTTAGCCTACTAGAGTTGTTAATGCCTGTATCACTTCAAAATACTTGATATGTAACTTTTGTATACATGTAAATATTTATAAATAGATACACATTATATATACATTATATATTTTTAGTCCTGTTGCTAAATCTCTGTATATCCTTGTGGTAATAACCAAATCAGAGTGAAGTTTCCGTTCAGCTTTACCATTCTATTCCAGCTACTAATTAAGGTTGGCGGGATCTGTCAGTCATTATAGCACATTTTTTAACGTTCTTTCAACTTGTAAATTATTTGAGATAAATAATGAAGACTATCTACCTATTAAATGATTTCATTCACCTGTATGCTTACCACGTGCAGGCATTATGCTAAAAGCTGTCAACATAAAGCTAAATGACAGCCCTTGCTTAATGAAGCATATTATCCAATGGCACATTCACAAACAAACATTTTACTTGTTTTTAATAAGAATATTTATTATGTACCTCAGTTGTTAATACCCTGAAGTTTTCTGATTGGTCCTATCATGATTTTCCCTTTTGTCCCACTGCATATTCCCTTTTGTCCCACTGGAAACATAATTTCCAGTGTTCCAGCTTAGATTTCTTGCTTTTTTTTCTTTCACAATTCTAGCCTTTAGGCTTAGTAATTCAAGAACGAGGTTTTATCCACTTGAAAAAATTTGAAGCTGATTTCATCTAAAAGTAAGGAATATTTTGCCCTGTTTTCTGCAGTATTTCATCAAGATATCCTAGTAATTAATATTCCATATTAAAATTTCACAAAATTCATACTAACTTTCAAAAATATTATCTCCCTTTTAATATTTTAGAGAAAAGCATAGACAATTTGCTGGACTTGGACTATCTGGCATTTAAGTATCTTTGAATTAATTTTTCAAGAATTCATATTTCCTGGATTTATTTGAAAATTTGCTGACAGTATTTTTAGCCTGGTCTTGTTCTGATCTGAAGATGGTACATATTTGTTACACCTTTTACAAACATATGACGACTGTGTATTGGTTTCTTTGGGTTGCTGTAACAAAGTATCATAAACCGGGTAGTTTAAAGCAACAGAGGGGCGGGCCGCGGTGGCTCAGCGGGCAAAGTGCTTGCCTGCCATGCCGGAGGACCTCGGTTCGATTCCCGGCCCCAGCCCATGTAAAAAACAAACAAACAAACAAACAAAATACAATAAAAACAAGAAGTTGTTTCCCTTCCTTCCTTCCATCCTTCCTTCCTTCTCTCTGTCTTTAAAAAAAAAAAAAAAAAAAAAAGCAACAGAGATTTATTCTCTCACAGTTCTGGAGGCTAGAAGTCTAAAATGAGGGTTTGGGCAGCGTTGGTACCTTCTGGAGACTCTAAGGGGAAAACTGTTTCATGCCACTCTCCTAGTTTCTAGGGGTTGCCAGCAATCCTTGGCATTCTTTGGCTTGTAGCTGCGTCACTCCATTCTCTGCCTCCATCTTCACATGGCCTTCTTCCCCTATGTCTGTGTCTCTGTGCCCAAATTTCCCTCTTTTTTTTATATAAAGATATTGATCAGTGGATGTAGTTTCCACTCTAATCCAGTATGACCTCATCTTAACTTGATTATACCTGCAAAGATTCCATTTCCAGATAAAGTCACACTCACAGGTGCCTTACCAGAAGTTAGGACTTAAACACATCTTTTTGAAGGACGCAATTCAGCCAACCATAAGACTAACAAGACTTCATAGAGTTTTTTCTCCCATTTTTGCTTCATTTATGTATTAATGTATCATTTACATATCTTTTTCAAATGACCCCTTGAAACTATTTGAAAAAGAAAAGTGTGTTCCTATTCATCCTAGTATATCTTAAAATTCTTTCTGTCATCTCAATACAAATACTTCTCAGATTTATTTTTTGGTTGTTAAATTTTTTTTAAGTACCTATGCATTGTACTACTCATAATTACTGTGTTTTTAAGTAAAGTTCATAAACATTTCAGAATAGCTAATTTCATTTGATGTCAATTAACTGTAGGCTTAAATATTTGAACATTTGTGCTGTCCATGCCTTTGCTGAAAATTATTTTGTTGCTGGCATAAAATTTGAAAATGTTTAATTTGAATAATGTACGTATTTCCCAGACCCAGGACTCAGATAGCCAACCTTAGAGATCTAATAGACATCTCAGACTTAACACATCCAGGATAAGCCAGCTTCCTACTCCCCACTCTTTCCCACCCTCCATATCTAAAAAAAACATACTCCAGTTGACGTTTCCCCCTTTTAATGGCAACTTCATCATTTGAGTTAATCAGCCCAAAATCCTTAGGTGCATTCTTTTTTTAAAAAAAAATGCAATTTTAATGAGATAAATTCACATAAATTTAATCATCCAAAATATACAACCATTGGTTCACAGTGTCATCATATGGTTGTGCATGCACCATCACAATCAGTTTTTGAACATTTTCATTACTCCATAAACAATAAAAATAAGAATAAAAATAAAAACGAAAGTTAAAAAGGATGCCCAAAACATCCCATACCCCATCCCTCCCCATTACCCCCACTACCCCCCCATTATTTATTTATTTATTGTCTTTATTTTCTTATTCATCTCTCTGGATAAAGAGAATATCAGCCAAAAGGTTTCCACAATCACACTGTAACACCATAAAAGCAGTATAGTTATATAATCATCTTCAGGAATCAAGGCTACTGGACTACAGTTCAGTGGTTTCAAGCATTTCTCTCTGGCTACTCTAGTACACCCAAAACTGAAAAGGGACAGCTACATAACGTATAAGAATAAGCTTCAAAATGACCTTCTAGCTCTATTTGAAATCTCTCAGCCACTGAAACTGTTTTGTTTCATTTCTCTTTCCCTTTTGGTCATAAAGGCATTCTCAACCCTCACGATGCCAGGCCATGCTCATTCCTGGGAGTCCTGTCCCATGTAACCAGAGAGATTGACACACCTGGAGTTGTGTTGCACATAGCTGGGAGGGCAGTGAGTTCCCCTGTGGAGTTGATTTAGAGAGAGAGGCCACATCTGAGCACAGAGGAGGTTCTCTGAGGGTGACTCTTAGCTTCCCCTATGTAGGAATTAGTTTTTTAAGGACAAGCCTCAAGACTGAGAGCTTAGCCTATTAAATTGGGAGTCCCTAATGCTTGAGAGAATATCAGGTCTTCCCCAAGTGAGGAAATTTGCAAATACTTTTTTATCTGCCCAGATTACATTGGGAAGTATCAGGACATCACACTAACCTGCACAAACCAACAAGACCTTAGATGCATTCTTGATTTGTCTCACATACCAGTTTCAGTCTGTCAGAAGATCTACCTTCAAAATATATCCATATGCCAGGCAGGCCATGGTGGCTCAGCAGGCAGAGTTTTCGACTGCCATGCTGGAGACCTGAGTTTGTTTCCCGGTGCCTGCCCATGCAAAAAAAAGAAAAAAGAAAAAAATGTATCCATATCCCTTCTCACTATCTCCACAGCAGCTCTCCCCTACCCCTCCTGCCCCATCCAAGCTGCAATTATCTTCTCTCACCTGGATTATTCTATTAGCCTCCTTACTGTTCTCTTTGCTTATTCCCCTGACCCTCCATGATTTTGTTTCATCATTGCAGCCTGAGTGATACAGTCAAAAGATGAGTCAGGTCATTTCATTTCTCTGCTCAGAATGTCTTCCCATCTCCTTCAGGGTAAAAACCAAATCTGTATAATGGCCAATCCAGCACTGTAAGGCCTGACTTCTACTCTCTTCTCCCCATAACTCTCTGTGTTCCAGTTACCCTGGCCTTAAGCTGTTTCTTGAACCTTTCTGGCATACTTACAATGTAGGGCCTTGGTACTGCTTGGAACTTACCCACATAATTCATTTATTACCTTATACTGTTTGCTCAAATTTCACCTTCTTAGGGAAGTCTACTATGACCACCCTTTATCAAATTGTAACCTCCCCCTCCATACCAGTCACCCTTATCCTGAATTATTTCCATAGCAGCCATCACCTTCTAATATACCATATAATTCACTGATTTATTATGTTTATTTCTGTCTCTTTCCCCCACACTAGAATGGAATCCCCATATGGATGGATTCTTAGTTTTGTTCATTGATGTATTCCTAACACCTAGAATAGTCTCAGTAATAGACAATATTTCTGAATTAATGAATTATAAAAACAATACATGCTCAACATAGGTTATTTGGAAGATTTAAAAGTAATTAAAAGGAAAGGTGTATTTCTATTTCTTCCATCCCCAAATACTGCAATATCTTACTGTTCTTCCTACTTATTTCTTTGTCTTTTTTCTGCAAATAAGTTTGTATTTTATTTTGTTTTAAATATACTTTGAGGACATCTAAGATAAACTTGGTTGCATATATCAGCATTTCCACTTCTTCTCTTGGGTATTACCTAAAACAAACAGGGAGAATGGAAGGGTAATCCAAGCTCTATTTTCAGCAAAACTAGCATACAGATATAACTACAGATTCTAAAAGCAGCTGTCATCCAGCAGAAGCCTGGAAGAAAAATAATAAAAGAAAACAAAGTGTAAAGATTTATCACAGCCTGCTCCATCAAGATGGTGGAGTGAGAAGCTTCAGGGCTCCATCACCCTACAGAAGCTTTGAACAACCAGCAAAAACTGGCAGAAACATCTTTCCAAAAGGCTCCAGGAACAGTTAAAGGATTGCAATAACAGAACACCAAATCAAGAAAAAGGAAACTTAAAAGTGGTAAGGTCTCATGGTACCCTGGCTGGTCCTTCCCCATCCACTCACTGGCTTGGCACAGAGCCAGCCTGAACTCCCAGTGTGGGTTCCTGGTCCCACAACTCCCTTGCACACCTAATGAGTATGTATGTCTGGCTCATTCTCGTTGGTGGTGACTGGAGGGACTGAGCCAGACACTCTTCACAGGCCTGCCATCCCAGAACTTGCCCTGCATATAGAAGGCAGCTCACAGAGCTGAAAGCAAATTTCCAAGCAAGAATTCCATATCCAGCAGAACCGTCTTTCAAAAATGAGAGAGTGATTAAAACATCCCAGATATACAAAAGCTGAAGATGTTTGTCACCACTAGGCTAGCCCTGTAAGAAATACCAAAGGGAGTTCTTCATGTTGAAAGGAAAGAACAACAAACAATAGATCAAAGCTGCATAAAGAAATGAAGATCTATGGTAATGAGATGGGAAAATATAAATGCCAGTATTATTGTACTTTTGGTTTGTAACTCTACTTTTTACTTTGTACAGGATCTAAAAAGCAAATGCGTAAAATGTAATGATAAGTCAGTGGTTTTGTACTCATAATGTATGAACATGTAATTTGTGAAAAGAACTACATAAAGGTGGGGAGATGGAAGGGCATAGAAAGATAATTTGTGTATACTATTGAAGTTACGTAGCTATCAAAGAAAATGAGATTATATGGATTTAGGTTTTTTAAAATTTAAGTTCCACAGTAACTGCAAATATATGTATATATATGTCGAAAAAATGCAAGCTCATAGAGACAGAAATTAGAGTAGGGGTTATCAGGGGTGCAAGGTGGGGCAAATGGGAAGTTAGTACATAATGGGCATAGGGTTTCTCTTTGGGATAGTGGTGAGGGTGCCACAGTATTGTGAATGTGATTAATTCCGTTGAATGGTATGCCTGGAAGTGGTTGAGATGGGAAAGTTTATATTGTATATATGTTCCCATAATTAAAGAAAAAAAGAAAAAGAAGGCGATGGCTCAGTGGCAGAATTCTCACCTGCCATGCCAGAGACCCAGGTCAGGGTTGATTCCCACAGCCTGCCCATGCCAAAACAAAAAGAAGAGCAAGTAAAGAGACAATGACAATCAAACACAATACATGATCCTGGAGAGGATCTAACAAGGGAAGAGAAAAGGAACATATGAAAAATGGAACATAGATTGTAGCCTTTATAGCAATGCTGAATTTCTTGAACTTGATAACTATACTTAAGGTGGTTACATGAGAGAATATCCTTGTTCTTAGGAAATATACATGGTAATAGTAAATGTTTAAGGAGTATGATGTATACAGCTTGCAGTCAAGTGTTCAGACCACGACTTAATAACAGGGAGACAGATGATTGGATAAATAGATAGAGAGATACTTAGATGGACAGAAGGATGGATGGATGGATAGAAAGGAAGAAAGGGAAGAAGGAAGGAAGAATATGGCAAGTATGGCAAACTGTTAATTTACGATATCTATATGAGTTAACAAGCCTCGGGAACGCAATAGAGGACCAGAAGAACAGCAACAGACTCAGATCAATACAGAAAAGGCACACCAGCCAATAAATGGTATTGGACAACTGGCTAGCCAACTGGGAAAAAGTAAATTTGAATTGCACATTACATCATCACGCTGTAACCAAGATAAATTCCAAACAGACTAAAAATTTAAATGTAAAATAATGAAATCATAAAAGCGCTTAAGGCCACATGGAAAATTCTTTTTTACCTTGGAATGGAGAAACCCTAACTGTGTCTCAAAATCTAGAAATAATAAAGAAAATGAAGGGTGAATTTGATGATAGAAAACTATAATGTTCTGCATGACAATAGCACAATAAATGACATCAAAAGGAAAATGACAAACTGGGAAAAAAGTGTTTGTAATTCTTAACACCAAATGCTAATCTTTAATATATGCATAGCCCCTAGTAATGAACAACAACAACAACAACCACAAAAATCAAGAAAACAATGACCCATCTGGGGAGAGCTTTAAATAGACAATTCATAGAAGCAAGTGAATTCCTAAGTATTTGAAAAAGTTTTCAAACTTACTCATAAGAAATGAAAATTAAAACCACATTGAAATACGTGTTCATTTCTCAACTTTACAAAAAACATGTTTGCAAAAAAAAAAATCCTCTTTCTTAGGGAGACCCTGGGGAAAAGGCACTTCCAGACCTTAAAGGAAAGCACTGGATAGTATTTAAAAGTGACAAGAAAGACTTTATTCAAACTGCTGCAATAGGGAGAAGGGAAGTCAACAATGGCTGGTCTCTACACTGATTAGCCAAGAGGTAGCTGGATTTTTTTGTTGTTTTTTGTTTGTTTGTTTGTTTGTTTTTTGGTAGCTGGATTTTTTAAAGGACAGAAGAGAGAAGGGAAATGGAGAACTTTAAAACAACTGAGAGGGGACTGGTGAAAGTTTGATAGGATCTGGCAGTGGGCTTAGGGAAGACGGTCAGGTAGTCATGCAGTCCTTTTGAGAACAGTACATTCCATGGTTTAGCAGTATTACACTATCTTAGGTAAGACCCCAAGCTGGCATCAAGGGTCTGTCCAGGGATACCACCGAACATTAGGGAAATTTTTGGACAAGTCTCTGGTGCAAAATTTGAACAACTATGCAGAGTCACAAGATTCATACTTATGAGACTGAAAGGTTAAAGTGTAGATTGGCAATATCTACCAAAATTATGAATTCACATGTGCTTTGATCTAGTGATTCCACTTCTACAGATGTATCCTGCAGATGGTCCACAAGTGTGTAGAATGGTATGTGCGACAATACTTGTAATGACAAAACCTCGACGTTCATTAATAGGTGACTAGTTAAACAAGGAAACTCTACAGTTATTAAAAAATGAAGAAACTGTGTGTTGATATGGCTACAGTCTAAGACATATTACTAAGTGAAAAACATAAGTTCAAAACAGTGAATCTAATATGCTGCAATTTGTGTAAGAATGGGTCAGATAAATATATATTGATATATTTCTTATTTCCTTGGACATATATAAACTCTGGAAGTATTCAGAAGAAACTAAAAGTGGTTTTCTCTATGGGAAGGTGGTAGAGAAGAAACTGATAATCATTTAACAGTTCATACACTCCAGATTTTCAAAACTAAGTAAATATCCCCTGTCTAGAAGACTTACTGGGCATTATTAACAATTTAAATTTAGTCTAAGCAGTTTCCTAGATTTTTAGATGCTGTTACTCCATGTTTCTCCATGTTACTCATGGAGAAAGCCTTTGAATTTTATTCCTCATTACTTTTAAGTTCTTTGTTTATGGCAAAATTCTGTATAGTTGTTATTTTATATTAGTGAAACCATTGTTCTGTTATATTGAAGGAAAACTGCACAGAGAACACATGCTTAATATCAGATTAATCTAGATAAGAGCGATTGTTTTACAAGATTGAGCTGTGGTCTTAACTAATTTTGTGGGTGATCTTCCATTAGATGCAAAGAGATTAATTTTTAAAATTTCCCATAAGTAATTTCTTATTTTTTTAATCCACAGCAAGTTGGTATTGATAAAGGTGACATTCCT